>NC_068297.1:40962506-41080006 GCF_025860055.1 Xyrauchen texanus
GCTGGTGTTACTGGAGAAGATCAGATCAGATGCAGGTGTTACTGGGGGAGATCAGATCAGATGCAGGTGTTACTGGAGGAGATCAGATCAGATGCTGGTGTTACTGGGGGAGATCAGATCAGATGCAGGTGTTAATGGAGGAGATCAGATCAGATGCTGATGTTACTGGGGGAGATCAGATCAGATGCTGGTATTACTGGGGGAGATCAGATTAGATGCTGGTGTTACTGGGGGAGATCAGATCAGATGCTGGTATTACTGGGGGAGATCAGATCAGATCAGATGCTGGTGTTACTGTGGGAGATCAGATGCTGGTGTTACTGGGGGAGATCAGATCAGATGCTGGTGTTACTGGGGGAGATCAGATCAGATGCAGGTGTTACTGGGGGAGATCAGATGCAGGTGTTACTGGGGGAGATCAGATCAGATGCAGGTGTTACTGGAGGAGATCAGATCAGATGCAGGTGTTACTGGGGGAGATCAGATGCAGGTGTTACTGGGGGAGATCAGATCAGATGCTGGTGTTGCTGGGGGAGATCAGATCAGATGCTGGTGTTACTGGGGGAGATCAGATCAGATGCAGGTGTTACTGGAGGAGATCAGATCAGATGCAGGTGTTACTGAGGGTGATCAGATCAGATTCTGGTGTTACTGGAGGAGATCAGATCAGACGCAGGTGTTACTTGGGGAGATCAGATCAGATGCTGGTGTTACTGGAGAAGATCAGATCAGATGCAGGTGTTTGTGGGGGAGATCAGATCAGATGCTGGTATTACTGGAGGAGATCAGATCAGATGCTGGTGTTACTGGGGGAGATCAGATCAGATGCAGGTGTTACTGGAGGAGATCAGATCAGATGCTGGTGTTACTGGGGGAGATCAGATCAGATGCTGGTATTACTGGGGGAGATCAGATCAGATGCTGGTGTTACTGGGGGAGATCAGATCAGATGCTGGTATTACTGGGGGAGATCAGATCAGATGCTGGTGTTACTGGGGGAGATCAGATGCTGGTGTTACTGGGGGAGATCAGATCAGATGCTGGTGTTACTGGGGGAGATCAGATCAGATGCTGGTGTTACTGGAGGAGATCAGATCAGATGCAGGTGTTACTGGGGGAGATCAGATCAGATGCTGGTATTACTGGGGGAGATCAGATCAGATGCTGGTGTTACTGGGGGAGATCAGATCAGATGCAGGTGTTACTGGAGGAGATCAGATCAGATGCTGGTATTACTGGGGGAGATCAGATCAGATGCTGGTGTTACTGGGGGAGATCAGATCAGATGCTGGTATTACTGGAGGAGATCAGATCAGATGCTGGTGTTACTGGGGGAGATCAGATCAGATGCAGGTGTTACTGGAGGAGATCAGATCAGATGCTGGTGTTACTGGGGGAGATCAGATCAGATGCTGGTATTACTGGAGGAGATCAGATCAGATGCTGGTGTTACTGGGGGAGATCAGATGCAGGTGTTACTGGGGGAGATCAGATCAGATGCTGGTGTTACTGGAGGAGATCAGATCAGATGCAGGTGTTACTGGGGGAGATCAGATCAGATGCTGGTGTTACTGGAGGAGATCAGATCAGATGCAGGTGTTACTGGGGGAGATCAGATCAGATGCTGGTATTACTGGAGGAGATCAGATCAGATGCTGGTGTTACTGGGGGAGATCAGATCAGATCAGATGCAGGTGTTACTAGAGGAGATCAGATCAGATGCTGGTGTTACTGGAGAAGATCAGATCAGATGCAGGTGTTACTGGGGGAGATCAGATCAGATGCAGGTGTTACTGGAGGAGATCAGATCAGATGCTGGTTATACTGGGGGAGATCAGATCAGATGCAGGTGTTACTGGAGGAGATCAGATCAGATGCTGGTGTTACTGGGGGAGATCAGATCAGATGCTGGTATTACTGGGGGAGATCAGATTAGATGCTGGTGTTACTGGGGGAGATCAGATCAGATGCTGGTATTACTGGGGGAGATCAGATCAGATCAGATGCTGGTGTTACTGTGGGAGATCAGATGCTGGTGTTACTGGGGGAGATCAGATCAGATGCTGGTGTTACTGGGGGAGATCAGATCAGATGCTGGTGTTACTGGGGGAGATCAGATCAGATGCTGGTGTTACTGGGGAGATCAGATCAGATGCTGGTGTTACTGGAGGAGATCAGATCAGATGCAGGTGTTACTGGGGAGATCAGATCAGATGCAGGTGTTACTGGGGAGATCAGATCAGATGCTGGTGTTACTGGGGGTGATCAGATCAGATGCAGGTGTTACTGGGGAGATCAGATCAGATGCTGGTGTTACTGGGGAGATCAGATGCTGGTGTTACTGGGGAGATCAGATCAGATGCTGGTGTTACTGGGGAGAACAGATCAGATGCTGGTGTTACTGGGGAGATCAGATCAGATGCTGGTGTTACTGGGGAGATCAGATCAGATGCTGGTGTTACTGGGGAGAACAGATCAGATGCTGGTGTTACTGGGGAGATCAGATCAGATGCTGGTGTTAATGGGGAGAACATATCAGATGCTGGTGTTACTGGGGAGATCAGATCAGATGCTGGTGTTACTGGAGGAGATCAGATCAGATGCAGGTGTTACTGGGGGAGATCAGATCAGATGCTGGTGTTACTGGGGGAGATCAGATCAGATGCTGGTGTTACTGGAGGAGATCAGATCAGATGCAGGTGTTACTGGGGGAGATCAGATCAGATGCAGGTGTTACTGGGGGAGATCAGATCAGATGCTGGTGTTACTGGAGGAGATCACATCAGATGCAGGTGTTACTGGGGGAGATCAGATCAGATGCTGGTGTTACTGGGGGAGATCAGATGCTGGTGTTACTGGGGGAGATCAGATCAGATGCTGGTGTTACTGGGGAAGAACAGATCAGATGCTGGTGTTACTGGGGGAGATCAGATCAGATGCTGGTGTTACTGGGGGAGATCAGATTAGATGCTGGTGTTACTGGGGGAGAACAGATCAGATGCTGTTGTTACTGGGGGAGATCAGATCAGATGCTGGTGTTACTGGGGGATAACAGATCAGATGCTGGTGTTACTGGGGGAGATCAGATCAGATGCTGGTGTTACTGGGGGAGAACAGATCAGATGCTGGTGTTACTGGGTGAGATCAGATCAGATGCTGGTATTACTGGGGGAGATCAGATCAGATGCTGGTGTTACTGGGGGAGATCAGATGCTGGTGTTACTGGGGGAGAACAGATCAGATGCTGGTGTTACTGGGGGAGAACAGATCAGATGCTGGTGTTACTGGGTGAGATCAGATCAGATGCTGGTATTACTGGGGGAGATCAGATCAGATGCTGGTGTTACTGGGGGAGATCAGTTGCTGGTGTTACTGGGGGAGATCAGATCAGATGCTGGTGTTACTGGAGGGGATCAGATCAGATGCTGGTGTTACTGGGGGAGAACAGATCAGATGCTGGTGTTACTGGGTGAGATCAGATCAGATGCTGGTGTTACTGGGTGAGATCAGATCAGATGCTGGTGTTACTGGGTGAGATCAGATCAGATGCTGGTATTACTGGGGGAGATCAGATCAGATGCTGGTGTTACTGGGGGAGATCAGATGCTGGTGTTACTGGGGGAGATCAGATTCTGGTGTTACTGGAGGAGATCAGATCAGATGCTGGTGTTACTGGGGGAGATAAGATCAGATGCTGGTGTTACTGGGGGAGATCAGATCAGATGCTGGTGTTACTGGGAGAGGACCATCATGCATCAGTTGAAGCTAAATTCATTTTTGAGATGCACAACCTCAGAAACCAATTACTGCCTTAATGTACTTCAGTCACAATACTTTTATTCTCTTATGTTCATAATGTCCTGTTAAATGCTTATTTTATTTTATATTGTATAGTGTATATTGTTATTATAGATTTTATTTTATTTGATTCATTACCTGGCACCTTATTTTAATTCTATTTGTCACTATTTTATTATTATTATTTGTCTTGTCATTATCTGTTGACTGTGATGCACATAAACAGCACTGAATAAATCACAGAGCTTAACTATGAAAGAGTGTATGAACCAGGAGAGGGCAGAATTCACCCACTCAAGTCTCCGTCACTGAACTCCTTCAATAAATCACTTCCTCAGATATTGAACGGATCCTCAGACACTTTATTAGCGAGGGGTACTTAAACTGGAACGCGTGGAAATTGGGTTCACTTTGACTGGGAGAGCAGGAATATATGGCTTTGCTTTATTATTGTGCATGTTGAACAAGCTGCTCCACAGTGTGGGTGAATAAGGTCATGGAAAACCTACAAATATCGGGAAAATCTACAGACCAGGAATAGTCAAGGAAATTGAAAAATCTTTAAATCCATATGAAATGGCTTGTTGATTTATTTCTTATTAAAACAGGATATTTTGGGCAGGACAAAATCTTGAAACATCATGACAGTCATGAACTATGATTGGCTACTTGCCATTTTTCATCAGAGGCAGGAAGCAATGGGGGAGGGACATTCCCATTCTAGAGCGCATTTGATTGGACGAAAATGTGGAAAAGCCCATGAGTGCAAGATGTGGCATCAATATTTTCCAAAGGACACTGTAAATTTTATAAAAAATTACATATGGCAATTTGTAGGAGTACACTAGCATTAAAGGGACAGTTCACCCAAAAATGAAAATTCTCTCATCATTTATTCACCCTCATGTCATCCCAGATGTGTATTACTTTCTTTCTTCAGCTGAACACAAATGAAGATTTTTAGAAGAATATTTCAGCTCTGTTGGTCCATACAATGCAAGTGAATGATGACCAGAACTTTGAAGCTTCGAAAAAGCACATAAAGGCAGCATGAAAGTAATTCATACAACTCCAGTGGTTTAATCCATGTCTTTAGAATTGATATGATGTGGGTGAGAAATAGATAAATATTTAAGACCCTTTTTACTATAAATTCTCCTTAGTGACCAGTAGGTGGCGATATGCACAAAGAATGCGAATCACCAAAAACACAAGACGAATGTGAAAGTGGAGATTTATAAGAAAAAGACTTGAATATTGAATATTCTAGGGGGTGGCTGTGGCTCAGGTGGTAGAACAGGTTGTCCACTAATCGGGGGTTGGCGGTTCGATTCCCGGCCCACATGACTCCACATGCCGAAGTGTCCTTGGGTAAGACACTGAACCCAAAGTTGCTCCCAATGGCAGGCTAGCACCTTGCATGCAGCTCTGCCATCACTGGTGTGTGAGTGTGTGTGAATGGATGAATGAGTCACAGTGTAAAGCGCTTTGAATACCGCTAAGGTAAAAAAGCGCTATAAAAGTGCAGACCATTTACCATCTGTTTTTCACTCTAACCATAATTTTGTTAAAAATAATGTTTGTCAATGTGTTTAGGCTACAATTTTCATACTTATTTAGAAAGACTAGCTACATTGATTTAACTACAGAAATAAGGAGTCATTCATGGTATTACCTGCTTATGGCTTTGCACTGTAAATAAAAGCACAAGAACATAAAGACTATGGACCAATTATAGACAAAGGTTTCATCCTAAGGGAATAGGTTATATTCCTAAAGATTACTGATTACTTAAATCAATAAGAGCTGGAAGAAAGTAAACCATATCTGTTATTGAGTAGGAAACAAACAATTTGTAAGGTTTTAATTCACCACCGTAAAGTTGACATAAGTGGACTTCTCAGTATTTTAGTACATTGCTGCAGTTTCGAGGTTTCCTAAGAGTGTGTGTCACTAAATTTGTGTGTGTGGCTGTTCACATTTATATTACCTCAGTCACAAAAATGCACAAGTTGTTGTCACTTTCCATTGCCCTTTTAGCAGATCGTTTCTTAAACCACTAAAAAGACTAGATACAAGGTTTATAATGTACAGATTACATAGCACAGTACTGAACATATTCATTTGTCTAGCATGTTACCACCTCTCTATTATATCTTTACTTCCAAAGAAACAATAAAATAAACTGTTTATTATTGTAATTGTTATATTGTCAGTGACACAGCCAGACCTTCTTTCTGAGCTTATGGACATGATGTAAACACTCAAGGACAAACATTATTGTAGGCTTTCCATAGCGAAACGGGGTAAAACAAGGACAGGGTTTTTAATGTACTCACTCAATAATGAACTTTTTTTAATTGTAGCCAAAAAAATCTTATTTAGTGCAGCTTTAAATTGATACGTTGCCATAAAAGCACTAATCTCCTCAAGAACTGCCATACAAGTCATGCTCGTAAGTTTAATAGAAGGGATATTGCGTTGATCAAATCAAGTTTAAGCAAAAGTTTAAGTAATAGATCGCTTTTTTTCATGACAGTAAAACACTTCAAAAATAAATATGAACAATGACAGGGTTTGTTTAACACTTGTAGCACATGTAAACATTGAATAAAGCCGCCACTTTATTTCAAAGGGTTTAATCAGCCGGTTCTGTGTAAATGGGCACGTTTAAACCTTTAGAATGAAGCTTTTATTAGAGCGAGAACAAAACACGAGTGACTGAGTGACTCTGCCTCCTGTTCAAGATTCTCCTTGCCTTATTAAAGTGTGAGAGTGAATGATAACCTGTCCATTATTAAAATAATCCAAACCTGAGGAACCCAAGCGGCTCGACTGATTCCACCTGCTGTATCAACGCCAGCACACCCCCTCGCCATTCAAAAGCTGTAATTGAATGAGTCTTTGTCATTATTGTGATTAATCATATTAATTTGTACTAATTAAGAGATGGTTGGAAGTGATGACAATTAGATTAATGAAATTAGTTTTAACTTTCTGCACCCCCTCCCTCTGCTTGCTCTATAACTTATAACAAAGAAGAGAAATCATGGCACTGACTGTTATGAAACAGTCTGCAATCTGGATTTTGGGACTAATTGAATGTCCGATTTTATTAATGATGAAATTTATAAAAGTCCTTGGGGGGAATATTAACGCATATTCAGCGGGAGGGAAATTAATTAAAATTCCCAGAGATACTCGTCAAATTAAAGCCCCAGACCACTACAACCTCAGAACTCGGAGTTTGGCGTGATGTTTGGTCTCCTTACGTGTTGTCCTCTGTGTTTAAGATGTTAAGTCAAATGTGCATACCATTTAGCTAATTAATCAATAAACAAAAAATACTAAAGTAATTTTGTATGTTTAGCTTTATTTATTAAATGCAAGTCTCATCACGTTTATGCAATTTTACATTGCTTCAAAAATGATAACTGCAATAATAGAGTAAAAAACTGGTAGCACTTTATTGTACAGTACAGTTCTATATTTATTTTCTACCTAACTACAACTACAGTAATGAATAGTGGCTAACCCTCAACATAACCCCAACCCTTACTTTAACACATTTAAGTCAATGTAGTTTCCTAATATTACTCTCCTGTGTAATACACTGTAAGTACACTGAAAGTACACGTACTGTAAAATAAAGTGCAACCAAAAAAGATATTTGGTTCCATTTTGAATCACTGTAGGGCTCCCAGCTAGTATGTACTTACATTATAAAAATGAAGCATTTGATACGATGTACTTTTCCTGTTGTAATTACATGCTGGCACTTTAAATGCAAGTACAATGTAACAGCACAGTATGCACACAAGTACATAGTAATAAATGCTTAATTCAACCTGATCTCGTGAAAATTACATGATTGTGGCAACCTTAGGTGGTCCGGCTGATAGTTTCAAAGTGAACTGTCCACTAAGTGGCGCTAAAAGCGAGCTAAGTGTTTAGAGGTCGACCGATAGCGGATGTTGCTGATATCGATAATTAAAGTGGCTGAAAAAGCAGATAACCGATTAATTGACCGAAAACTTTTTTTTAAATCGATACCTAGAGTACTAAAACAAATCTTAGACTTTCCTTATTATAAAAGGCACAGGCATTGAGGCTAAAAGAGTCCAAAAGGAATAAAATCCCAGATGCAGTCTATTTATCAACCAAAATCCCAATATTAACCAGAGAAATAAAAATTTGGTGCATAATGTGGAACTTATAACTATAAATAAGCCGGAAACTCACCGGGGACTCTTATTTTGAAATAACAGAGACTTGGCTCCATTACAATGTGCAAGTATTTACCAAATTAAGCTTTTTATTGACTATAATTTCATCAGATGAGGTTTACTGATGAGGAATAAAATAAATGCGGTAAAAAATATCATCAACTATCTGCATAGTTTTTTCCGATGACCGATAGCTCCCAAAAAAATCGGTTATCGGCACGATTAATCAGTAAAACCGATATATCGGTCTACCTCTATGTGTTCTCCCAAACATTATAATGTTCTATTGAGTTGTAAATCAAATAAACTAACATCCATAAACTTTAAACCTTGCCGATAGTGTCAATAAAAGCAAATATGAGATAAACACAACCTCACAATTTTGTTTTGCTTCTGTAAAATTACAAGTGCTCCATTACATCACAAGTGCAACATTCATATATCAGTTGAAATACCACACTATTTGATCACACTCAAACAAGCTTGTAAATATAGCTGGTTATGTAAAGCAAATGTTAAAATGCAAGGTGGTCAACAATATCTGGTGGGAGGCATCCATTGGCATTCTCATTCATCTCAATGGCAGTCGCTCGGCTGGCTTTGTGTAATGAACAGATTTTTTTAATGTTTTTGATGTAACTGACAACAAAAAGCCAAACAGCAATGGTTTTCACATGTCTCATGACGTCATTGCTTTCAAACCCAATTCCAACTTAAATCTGGGTCTATGACTATTACACTACTATTAGAATAATGTGTAATAACTATGCATTTATTATTTATTATTAGGGTGTTGATTTAACATGTTAATTACATAAAAAATAGCACTTACAAAATGAACAGCCGTATGTAAATGCTTTTTTAAAAGTTTGTATTTTCCTACCATCAGAGCAATTCAAGCTAGAAGTACATGTACATTTGTGTTTTTACGAGCCGTGTCAGCAGGGGGCAGTCACAGAATGCGTTCATGACCACTGGACAACAGAGATCTTGAGAGATGATTTTCATAGTTTCAACTATTTTAAACTTGAAACAGAATCCCAAAATAGCACTCTTTATGGCCCTGAAACCAGTGAGATGCCCCAAAATCGTCCATCTGACATGCATAAACAACAATTAAAAATAGTTCAGACAGAACGCTGGTCCAGTGGGAACAGGATAAATTGACCGACTCAATTACAGAATTATTGTCGAATGTAGACTTGTTCAATGATATGGGAATAAAACAATCAATATATTGAAATTCTTAAGCCACTTTTTGAATGTACCCTTTGCTAAACTTATGGAATTACTTTTGTGCCAATTGATTTGAACGTAACTTTTCTAGAAATTAATAAAAATATTAACTGAGAATGAATACAAGCAAACTGAAACTGAAAAAATAAAATATATAAAATAAATTCAAAGGCATAATTTACACTTGGTCTTCAAATACTTTTCGGAGGATGCATCAGGTGTATCCTTTGTGGGCACTCACAACCCACAATTCTTTGCTTCAACGGAAATGTCAAAAAAAAAAATGATGCCAATTTGCCCTTAAATGTGATGTTCAAACGCAGGTAATGTTAATTCCCAAGTTGAAGTACCTCAGTAGATGGGTGCAGAGTATATATATATATATCGAATATTCCTCTGATCTATGAAAAAAGGCCAATGAGAATTAGGCAGACAGTATTTACATACCCCGCTCCAGGACGTACGGGTATAAAAGAGGGGAAATACGTCGAGTTCATTCAGAAATTTTCTTCGGAACCAATGGTCGTTTATGCAGTCAGCTGCGAGTTACACACCCGTTCTTGTTCCTCTGACGCTTGCCTGCTGTTGGATCTACGGCGCACTTCAGTGGCTTTCTCCTTCTCTGCACGGCAGTGCAGTTTGCCCCTGGGCGCTTCGACAGCACAGTTAAAAGTTTTATTTTCTCTAAAAGAGTTAGTTTCTCTAAAAGAGGAAATACACAGCTGGCGTTGAACGTCCTTTTCAGGATGCGTCTTTTTAAAGACGTCTTTCCGCCTCTGTGTAGTTTCTGGATGCGGTTGATTTCTCCCCACATCTGATGGTCATAAATGCTGCCTCGCCGATCGCGCCCCCCCCGGGCCACGAAGGTCAGAAGCGCCGGCACTCCAACGGACGATGGCCACCGTTGTGGTCCAGAAATGTAATCTATGGACTGGACCTGGTCAGAACTGTAGCTGGCCGAGGTGGGTTTAATCGTCTTGCTCCTTTAAGGAGCTTTATGATTAAATCATGCTTGCCTACAGTGGGCTTCATGTGCGTGCAACTATGCTGCTATATACACTTTGAGCATTGTCCTGCATCTAATTGCTTTTGAAGAAATATGAAATTTCGTATATGGGGCAGTTTACTGGGTCTTTGCCATGTGAGAGACACCAGTCAATGTACACCTTCCATTTTAGCGCATAGAGGTGTCACGTGGATGGTGCTCTGGTCTGTAAAATGGTGTTTCTTTCATGACTGAATGCATCAGTTCTGGCATATTTAGCATACTCTGTTCAGGGGCCACATATGCAGCTTCCACAGCTTGGGCTTTGAATGCCAGATTGTGCTTTGTGCCTGAGAAAGGAGATCCCTCCTCAGCTGTACTTCACATGGCGTACTGTACAGCATCTTTATCATTTCCAAAAATCATGGCTTGTTGGGGCTTTTCGGTGCAACCTATAGAATCATTTCCTTGTCCTCTTGGACTTTGCATATGACAGAGTGAATCAGGCACACTGGGGGAAGCGCATACCTGCGTTTCACTGGCCATACGTTGGCCAGGGTGTCATGGCAACATATATACGCCACTACCATTGTGTTGTTCGAGCAAATCAGAATGTGGTGATTCACAATGACAGAAAGAAAATCTCTCAAAGCTAGAAAGACAGGCAGTAGCTATAGGCGGTTGATATGTCACGGCTGTTTCGCACCTGTTGGTACCTTGTTGGTAAACAGCTGGTGCTGTCCATGGTGCTAGAGCAGCCAGACAGTGATGAGTTACCGCAATGCACAGGAAAATGAAATGACTTCAGTGGTAATGTTTTTTCAGTTTGAACTGAAACAGAACACAACATAATTCAAAGAGGTCGATGCTTTAAAGCCCTCGATTTTCCTTTTTTTTTTATTTGTAAGAATTACCACTGCTTTGATGATGTCTCATCCTTATTGAATAGGTCAATGTGACTAGGTTTTTATCAAACAAAGCATTTTATATTGGAAAAAACAGTAGCCTAAACATTTTTGTTATAAAGCGAAGAAGACTTCTTCCCCTTTTATATTTTTAATGTAAAACTATAGCATTTCTGTCAAAATATCTGTTACTACAGTTAGTGTTATCAGTAATGGCACACATTATGTTTTCAAATTTTTTCTACATCAGCGCTGTTTAGAATGTCAGGGCTGTCTTGCCTTATGATGAGATGTTTCAAATTCTGCATACTAATTCAAAGTAGAAAATGATTACTTTTATTCAGGTATTAGGGTCTACGCCATGCTGTTTTGCGCTCTGCGTGATCCAGTCAAGCCTGGTCTATGACGTGTCCAGCTGCAGATAGGAAGCACACTATGCACGGAAAAAACACTTTTGGGTTAAATCACTGAACGTCTTAAGGGGGATACTTGTCATCCCACTCAATAGATCATTTTTGTATTATTATTAACAAAATGTTTAGCTAACCAGTGCAAATTAGCCATTTATACCAAAATCTGCTGGGCCCCCTTGTCTGTCCAGGACCCTTAGAATTGTCCTAATCTTCCCCCACATTATGGTTCTGCATAACCGTTCTCTCCCATGATCCACATTAGAGGTGATGGTATCACTGCGCAAGCGTGCTGAGAAGGGCGTGCGCCAGACAGTTCGATATGAACTTCGGGGAAGAATGGGGCAGATTTGCAGAACGCAGCCACTTGATGACATCTGGACTGCAAGAACTATTCATCTAGGCAAGACTTTTCAGGTTCCTCTGGGGGAGACCACTTGAGGTTAAGCAACTCTTTTAGCTTTATAAATATATAAATTAATATATATTTATATTTCACATAATATATAATTGCTTTGTAAGGCTACACAACACCGAAGTGCAGCAGTGGATTAGGATGCTGAGGCCTGGCGAAGGGAAGAGGGCTTCTAGACAAGAGATGATTGCCGTCTTGAAGGAAGAAATTCTGAGATAATTTTGTTTGTGCACCTGCTTTCATAACGGACAGTTTTGCGCCAAAACAGGCGGGGCTCAAACACCATAGCCAAAATTCATATATTGCCATTATTGTTGAGAGGTTTCAACTAGGTTGTGTAAGAAGGCACTTCCCCATATGCGTTAATAAACTAAATGTCAAGTGTACTGAGTAGTAAGGTAACCATGGTTTCTGAGTGGGAAAGAAACATGATTACTAATGTCTATAATATTACTAAAGTAAAAGAACACACAAAACTATTTCAGAAATAATCCCTCTCTGTCATCTAAGGGGCTCAAACTACCTATTATGGCAAAAAAAAAAAAAAATGGTAGCACTTTATTTTACAGTACTGTGCTACATTTACTTACTATATAATAACAACAACTACTATAATTACTAGGTGCTAACCCTAAACCTAACCCATATTAAGTACATGTAGTTACCTCATAATACTCAGTACTTGTGTAAGTATACTGAAAGTACACATACTGTAAAATAAAGTGCAACCAAAATAATAATAATAAAAAAAGGTGTAAAAATGAACTCTTATAATGGCATGGAAGTTTCCCGCAATGTAACTCAGGATTGACACATCCGGCAGCATGCGCAGTGTGGTTAGTGATGGTGGGAGTTGACATGTGTTTTGACGGGACGGGCTCTGGCCGCTCCTCCTCGTTTTGCATATTCACAGTGCTGTCGACTTCTCTGCAGGCCAATTCATAATTAACAGCTGTTGAGATGTCAAATGCGACTCTAGCCGTGGCACATGCAAATATGTTTTTATTCTTACCTGCACCTGCACAGAGCCGCGGATGCATTTCACAGGTCGCGATCTCTGTCCCTCTGACTGTCTTGCATTTGTGTACACACACACACACACACACACACACTCACTCAGTCACTCACACACACACACACACGCATTGGTGCGGCTTTCCTTATGAGGACTCTCCATACACATAATGATTTTTATACTGTACAAACTACAATATCCCATAACCCTACCCCTAAACCTAACCCTGAAAAAACATAAACCACATTTATAGCATAATACCCTTGAAAGATTTACTTTTCAACCAGATTTTATTTTAAATTGAGTTAGGATTCCTCACCACTAGGTGTCAGTAAGTCCAAGATGGAAAATGGTTTGCACAAAATAAACAAAACGTACAAAGTACACATTATAAAGAGATCTCATTTGTCATTTTTCTTTCCACTCTTTTTTTTTTTTCTTTTGCAAGTGAAGTTAAGCTGTACATAATTTATATCTGTTTTTACCTTAGACAGTTGTCTTAAAAATTAGCAATTTTTTTACATGTCTGTGAATTGCTTGGCTGAATAATCAAATGTTATATCTTAGATGTCCAGAACAAAATATACCATCCAGCAGGATCCATCATAAAAATATGTTTCAACTATTGATGATAAAATGTGATGTATCATCGCACAGATGAGGATCTCTCAGCTTTCTAATGACACCTAGATTGAGCTTGTAGTCCACTCAGAGGCCAAGAATTATTAATAAAAAATAAAAGCTTTATGTTTATCATAAGCTTATAAATACATAGAATATTTTTTTATGAATGATTGTCTGATAAATTAGACCAATTTTTGATATTAGCATTATGTTAAGTTAACAGCATGCTAATAAGTATGAAAATACGTAGAGCTGTCAATCGATTATTTTTTAATCAAATACTGATGTGCAAATGAATACATTACATATCAATATTTGCTCAAAAATGCACCCAAATAAAACTTATTTTTTATATATTATCAATTTTAAATGTTAAACATTATATATAAAACATATGATCATACAGAGAAAACAAAATGCATTACATTATTGTGGTAGACATGTAAAAAGTACAAGAACTGACAAAAGAAGTCAGAGTATTGTTTGTTTTATTTTCTATATCATTCAAATTAAGGCAATTGTTGGCCTACTCTCGACTGCAATCCGTTTTCAATCTTCAATCTTGCACCGTAGGTGTCACATTTTTAAGAAACTATGTGCAGTACAAAGGTGTTTGAAACTTCAAAAAACGTGTCTGGAGATCCCTGCATTCTAATGTGCTCTGTCCAGCTGTATTTGAGCGCAATGTCATCTGTGAAAGTGTGTTAGTTTGATGAGGCGCTTTAACCTGTACAGCCGCAAGCTGCGCTGGCTCCCCCCTGCTGATTGCGTAACGCAAAACCATCAAGGCATATTAGAGAATTTACATACAGGTCAGGGGCCATGATTTATCACACTATTATTTGACCTTGTTATTTTACATATAATGAATTGCACTGAATTAATGCGTTAAATTGACAGCTCTAATTCTTTCTAGACTTTTTAATGATCCTATAACTATATCAGTGTTTCATTGGACTTGTCCACCATCGTGGGTGGATATTTGAGCACATCAAAATGCATTTTGTGATTGGCTTCTGTGCAATGTATCCATTTGATGCTGCCTTCGAATATAATGCCATACAATGCTGTCTAGGTACACAGCTCACTAGGTTTTGGAAATGAGCACACAGTATATCCAGCGTGAGATCAGAAAGTTTGTTCTCAGTCAGACAGGCGCTCTGAATCACAGGTGACCTTGTGTCTTTGATGCCCCCTGAACTTTGTTTTCATTTTAACATAAATTCATCTCCCACGTGCTTTAAATATATGCAATAATACTATCTCCTCTCGAATTCATGCACCCTTACATTATTTTAATACTCGCCTCCAGTCTGCCTGCCTGATAACCAACACTTTATCACATTTCATGTATTTTTATTTAATACGGCTTCTGTCTTTTTAAAACGATTGCACCTGTTTTGATCTGATGAATTTTGTGCAAGCTCAAACAATTACTTCTCATCTTTATCAGTTAACGGAATCACCCTGGTTTTTATGGGTATCATTTATAACAAGCGGACAGCAACCTGTTTATTAGAATTTCAAGCAGCATATCGCTAGCGAGATCTTCCACCGTCCATATTTACATTTCAACTTTGGCTAAACAAGCATGACAAACACACACACACACGCACACACACACACATGGCGAGTGGCGCCAGGCCTCATTTTAATATGGCCCCCTCTCCCCCTGTTCAAACAGCATGGACTTTATGCAGAAGTCATGTGCCCGTGGACCTGACAGCGCTCCAGGGATTGGTTGTGGTTTGAGTTCAGTTTATGGTCTGAACACTTTCTTTAAACTAAATGCCACTTGCTTTGATATTGTGTTATGCACAGACATGTGTTTATGGCAAATGTGGCACAAGTGCCTACATACTTTGTGGAGTCACTGTAGACTTGTTGTTGGCAGATTTATCAAGCACTTTGACAAATCGCAACCAGCACTCTCCAATCCTCACCGATTTGATTCATCCAATCAGAAGAGCTCTCGCTTTATAACAACTCTTGCTGAACAAGTGTGACTGAATGCATCACACAGCACATCATGCCATTTCACCAGTCAAAAAGTCTGAAAGAACTTACATCTTCAGTGCAGCTCTTGTCTCATCTGGTTAAACGGAGACGATTGCATTTGAAAGGGGGACAGGAGCTGTGAAGGGTCCCATTCTCAAAGCGGCCCCAGGACGGACCCTCAGTCCCCCGCTCGCTCTCTCTCTCTCTTCAAAATTGTAATGGAGATAATTGTAGAATAAAAGAGGCACTCTAAATCATTTCCCTTCTGTCCGTACAAGATTGATCACGAAAGCGATTCTTCAGACCGCTGTAATTTTCATATTTAATGAGCGTGACTCCAAAACTATTACACTAATTAGTCAATTCTCACATATCATTAATGATGCTCACAGTAATTAATATTGTATTTAATTAAAAAATGACCCATTTCAGTGGCTTGCATGCATGCATCAGCGACCGGATGCCTTGCCTAAGGGTGCCACGAGAGACTCTGTGTGTGTGTGTGTGTGTGTGTGTGTGTGTGTGTGTGTGTGTGTGTGTGTGTGAGGTGAGGACATGATGGAGAATGTTTTAAAGGATTCAGCTTTGGTACTTCCCTAATTTTAGAAATGTTTCTACACTGCTATAGTAAATATCAATACACCATACTGTTATTAATGTGTTTAAGAAAATAAAACAGAAGGAAATTGAGAAGTAGTTAAAGTAGTTAAATTCAACATGATTTTATATAACAGTGTTAACAAAGACTGAGTTGGCTTCTAGAGGGATGAAATGAAAATTCTGCCATTGTTTACTAACCCTCGTGCCATTCAAAAACCTTAGGACTTTCGTTATTTTGTGATACATGAAATGAGAAGTGAGGCAGAATTTCTCTGCTCTTTTACAAATGTGGAAAAAATCTAAATGTGGATTGTGATTTATAATTCCAAGCTTCAAAAATGACAAAAACTCGTGCACTATATTCCAAATGTTCTGAAGTCATACACAATTTAAGCCATTATTCACTAATAATCCTCCCCTCCATTGCAGCTATCAAATGTCATTTAAACTAGCTTTCAAAAATAGCACTGTTAGATTACGTCGACATTAATAAAATATTTTTCTCTTTTCGAAAAAGCTTTCCCAAGTGGATGAATTTGAAAATGCTGTTGTAGTGTGGATTGGTAAAATGGAGATATTATAAAACGATGACATATTTTTCGTCATGTGATGCAGTCATGTGACTCATTCAGCCCAAAACAATCATGATGGTGGCTCATGTTGTAGTGGCGTTGCTGTGCATGCTATAAATATTTAGAGCGTTGTTAGTATACTCTGAATTAGTCGAAACACAAGGACAATTGCGTTTCAGACCACACTTCTTACATTGTTTTATGCATGCACGGTAAGGGGATTTATGTGTTCTCAGACATTTCAATGTGGATGAGCAACTTTTGGAAAACATTTTAAATCGGCAGTCAAAATGAAAACACTGTTTTTAAATTCATCCGGATTGATATGGATGAAGTCTTAGGATGTCATTTGACAACAAACGCTTGACAGTATAAATCACCATCTTCTTTTCTTGTATGGTAACAGAACTTATGCTAAGCATCTCATTTTGTTTCACTGAAGAAGAAAAAAATACATTGGAATGACAAAATGTAAGAAATTTTGGGAGAACTATTCCTTTAAATAATACTGTTGTGTTCATTTTATTCAATTGGCAGTATTTCTGCGAGTAACTATTTAGACTACACAGTATTGAGACCTGCAACTGTTACCTTAAGAGGTCCTACTTCACCTAACACTTAAAAATGTGTTTTGCTGGTGTAAACTAATGTGCTTAGGTTAATTTGGTAATGTTAAATAATAATTTTGATGAACATAATCAGTTCTTTTATGTTATCACATGTTTAGCCATCCCAAAAAGTTAGAAAATAACATAAAACATGTTTGTTAAATGGTCTAAACTTCAAGGCGAAGTTTGTCATTTCTTTGCACTAGCATCACTAAATGGAATTGAACACAACAGGTCTCCCAAACAAGCTTCAAACAAAATGACAGTCCTGTCCCAAACTCATGCCATTGCCAGAGCCATAAATTGACATGTCTGGCTGCTCAAACAAACTGAGATGTATTTTGAAACTGAAAGTGTTACATTGTTTACACCCGTCAATCTACCAGTGACTCTGAACATTAAAGGGAAAGTTCACCCAAACATGAACATTTTCTCATCATTTACTCACCCTCATGTCATCCCAGATGTGTATGGCTTTCTTTCTTCAGCAGAACACAAATAAACATTTTTAGAAGAATATTTCAGCTCTGTAGGTCCATACAATGCAAGTGAATGATGACCAGAACTTTGAAGCTCCAAAATGTACATAAAGGTAGCATAAAAGTAACCCATATGACTTCGGTGTTTTAATCCATGTCTTCAGAAGTGATATGATGTGGGTGAGAAACAGATATATTTAAGTCCTTTTTTACTTTCAGTTTCCCATTTATCTTCTTCTGTTAAAGGCGATTCACATTATTCAAGCATATCGCCATCTACTGGGCAGGGAGGAGAATTTATAGTAAAAAATTACTTAAATATTGACCTGTTTCTGACCTACACCTATCATATCACTTCTAAAGACATGAATTTAAACACTGGAGTTTTATGGATTATTTTATGCTGCTTTTCTGTGATTTTTTTTGACCTTCAAAGTTCTGGTCACCATTCACTTGTATTGTATGGACCTACAGAGCTGAAATATTCTTCTATAATCTTCATTTGTGTTCAGCAGAGAAAGAAAGTCACACACATCTGGGATGACATGAGGGTGAGGAAATTATGAGAGGATTTTCTTAACTGAGATATGAAAAAAGTATTTTAACATCCAAAATATTACACACAGCAGAAGTACTGATTAAACTGATGTTGATCAGCCTACATTTACATTTATTTATTTAGCAGATGCTTTTATCCAAATAAATGAGGAAGGATACAACAAAAGTATGGCAACAGTGTTTGCGTTTTTTGTTGTGTTGGCCTCATGTGCTAGTCACTCAGGTGTGTGTGTGAGATGCACAGAATGCCACGCTACACAGATTCACCAACACAGTCGAGGAGGTGGGCTCTCCATGATTTATGGAGCCCCTTCGTGCCAAAGCGCATAGTCTGGAAAATCTCCAGTTTAGACAAGAATCACCTGAAAAATGAGAGAAATGACTACATTCTTTTCATTAGCTGCTTACGCTAGCATAGCACTCGAGAGAGTCAGAAAGAGAGAGCGAGAGACAGACAGACGGGGTGATGGTTTAATGTGTTGTAGCTCCAGCAGCTGTTAGCAGTTTTCCTGATTACCAACCACATTAATTTCAGAGAAAAACCCGCTTATTTCATTTAGCACAAAAAATTAAAGAGGGATAAATGGGAATCAAAGTAGGTAAACTTGGGTGCTTGAGGCAGAGAGAGAGAGAGAGAGAGAGAGAGAGAGGGGGGATGCAATAGACTGAGATGGAGACAGAATTAATAAAAACAAATGTACAGTGATTATATTGCCAGCTGTGAATGCATATGGGGTATTTTTGTTGTAATAATTGAACGGCCATTCAAATTTGGCTGTATTTATTCACACCACAGATTTTGGTTGAGACCACAATATTTACAAAAAATGATGAGAAATACTGATTTAAACACAATCAAACTGGATAGTAATAAACGGTCATTTAGACAGTGCTAATAGATGTTTGGGACCAGGGATGTAGTGACTAGGGATGTCTCAATACCTGTACTGGTATCAGAATCAGGACTGATACTACGCTCATGTTAGTAAAAATGCTCAGATAACAAAAAAACGATACCTTCTGATGTACAAATGTCATTCTATAACTTCTTCATCGCACAAATTAAAAATCACGTTATGTCCTAGAGTGATTATTAAATCGCAAAAGCGGCGATTTAATGAGATAAATGTATATTTAAATATATAAATATATATATGTCTGCTTGTGCTGCACACTTTAAATGTGAGCACTTGGGAATGTGTGGAGCCGGTGTTTTAGAGCTCCTTACTGGCATCATGAACATTGCACGCTCTGTTTGTAGCAGATGACAGCGAGCAGAAAGCTATTTGAATTTGTTATTGTTGCATAACGCTTATTGTTAAATGTTTTTTAGGAAAGCACACATATACTGTGTGGAATGCAGTATGCTTGTATTCATTTATTAACATACTAGGCCTTGTATTAACCTCGAAGGGTGGCCGAGATCAGTCTGTGTGTGTAGAGAGACACTGAACTAGCAGTACTGACACTGTGTGTGTGTGTGTGTGTGTGTGTGTTTGTGCGTTTGTGTGTGGCAGCGCACTCAACAATGTAATTGAAGTGATGAAAAATTATCATGACTGGGGCGAGCGATCACCCACCTCACTCCTGCCGTTTTCTCACACATCCCCCCCAAACGCACTCACTATGCCATCCCGCAACTGCACATTTCCCCTTTCCTTTCCCCAGCTGCGGACCTCCACACCAGCAATAACATCTCCAGGTCCATCTGTCACCATCTAATGTGACAAAGTTTTTATCGTGTGTATTAAGGCAGCCAGATTAAAAAGTAAATACAGCAATCTCGCGCGGCCCTTCGTGCTGGCAGGTTATGGTGCATTTCACGGTGGCATGAGCAGCTCATCAGCGGCCCATGGCCTGCGCCCCCCTGACAGACGAATCAAACAGTCCTCAAGGGAGCGGGGAGTCCCCTGCAGCTGGGTGAGAGATGTTAAGGAGATGTTAAATGATACTATTAAAGTCATATGTCTTTTTCTGTGTGAGGTGTTTTTCTCAAGTTGCCGTCACATCTTTTTGGCTTCCTCTCCTCTAGGTTTTTATAAAATTTTTCTGCAGGCAGGGTTGCGAGATTACACCTGGCAGAGTGAAACAAGCATGAGCTACACCTTCCCATCCATCCACATTCAGGGCACGTGCTTGTACGACAGAGTGCCGCAGGTCTCTGGGATCGGCCGCAGCGGTTTATAAGAGATAAACCAGATTGTTTTCACAGATTGTTACGCGAATCCCCTAAACACCTGCAGGAGCTGCGTTACACACATTATCACAGCTGGTTTCTCCTCACCTGTGCTTCTGGGTTCTCCTCCATTTCCTCTGGCTCCACTTCGATAGAAGCTCGTCTGCCCCATCTGCTCCTAAGCGTTACCGTTTGATGTCCCGGCAGATGGAGGAAGTGACGGAGAGACGTTGTAATGGCTCATTTGGGCTGCTATGAGCAAATATTAGTGCATGTGTTTGACAAGTCTGTGCTGACGCCTGGCACACCACATCTAGACATTTCACTAAATATTTCACTACATATCAACTGCAAACATGAATGGACAGTTTTAAAGGAATATTTAATCATTTACTGATTGTTCCAAACCTGTATTACTTTCCTTCTTCAGTGGAACGCAAAAGGAGAAATCCTTAAGTATCCAACATTCCGATATTGATATTTGGATGTGAATATCGTGAGAAAAGAAGTGAATTAAAAAAGAAGTGATTAGTGATTTTATTATTTAGTTTCTACAAACATTCTGTAAACATTCAGCACACAAATTAAAGTCAGGCTCCGTCCTAGTGTGATTATTAAACTGCGATTTAATAATGAGAAACAGATAAATAGCTGTCTTTTTTTGTTTTTGGTGATTCACCTTCTTTATGTATATCGCTCCCTAGTTGGCAGGGAGGAGAATTTATAGCAAAACATTTTACATTTTTATCTGTTTCTCTCACACACCTATCATATCATTTCTGAAGACATGAATTAAACCACTGGAGTCTTTTGGATAACTTTTATGCTGCCTTTATGTGCTTTTTGGAGCTTCAAAATCTTGGCACCCATTCACCTGCATTATATAGACCTACAGATCTGAAATATTCTTCTAAAATTCATTCTTTGTGTTCTGTAGAAGAAAGAAAGCCATGCACATCTGGGATAGGATGAGAATTCATTTTCATTTTTGGGTGAACTATCACTTAATAATACTGGAAAACATGTGAAAACGGCAGTGTAGGCGGGGAAATTTTAGAAAATGAAAACGTTTCAATTGCATCAGGAATACTGCATGTGAACGTAGCTTCAGAGCATTGAAAAGGTGTTTGTAATTAATAAAAAAAATCGATTATTATTTCTGTAAATATTTTGATAGTATATATTCTTGATAAAAAAATAGGCTACATTAAATGAATATATTTCTACATACGTCTTGGTTGCGGCCGCAGAGACTGCACTGAGCGCCACATGCACTGATAGACAAATAACTGCAGCAGACAGTGTAACTGTCTCGCTGTCTGTCATTAGAAGCGCGGCTAATGCAAGATAAAACACAGCTTCACATTAACAATTAGCTCAGCATGAGACTGCCTGTGGCAGACTGTGGTGACAGGACTCGCAGCAGATGCTCGGCAAACAGAGGCCTTACGCCGACATGACACCAGAAAATAAAGTGGACAGCAGACACACATTAATGCTGTGAATACATTTGCACACTTTGCATAAAAAGCTTTTCCAAGACCTAGCTGCCTTGCCATCCACTGCATACACAGGCAGCTACCTTCTGGCAGTGAGTCTGAACAAGGAAACATCCTGATTTTTCTGAGTGAGACATGAGAGGTCAACAAAGGAGGTGCTTTTGGATAGATCACTCAAAAATGATAATTCTGTCATAATTTCCTTACTCTCGTGCCATCTGCAAAAAACAAACAAAGAAATATTGGTGGTTTTTGTCTATTCAATGCTACTCAATGCGGTTAAAAACATTCAAGCTCAGAAAAGCACATAAAGGCAGCATAAAAGTAATTCATTCGACTGGAGTGGTTTAATCCATATTTTTGAAAAGTTTTGATCAGTTTTGGGTAAGAAATAGAACTTTTTCGATATAAGTCTTGACATCTGTGGTATCCTTAGTGCGATCATAAGAGAAGCTCGATTGCAATTCCTCACACTTGATGCATGCATGACAGGGGTGGACTGGGAAGTGAAATCGGTCCAAGACTTTACATAGGAACCGGTCGATGTCCTTTTCTGCATATTGCTGCCCCCTTCGGCATATCGCAGTGCCGTTTTGTGGCCTGTTCTGCATAACATGCAAGCTAGTCCGCCCCCGAACTGCCCCAAAGTGCGTCGGCCAACCGGGAAAATGCCCGATATACCAGATTACCAATCCAGCCCTGATGCATGATGTCACGTTTCAACTACTTCTCAGTTTGTCCCTAATCTATGCATGCCATGAAGTGCGTCAACATAAACCAAGATGTGATTGTGGTGTCCTAGGCGAGATATGACACATCTCTCTCTTCTTTTTTTTAGCATACATTTAATGTTTAGATTAAATATGTTACTACATGCTCTATTGAGTATTTTAAATGTTAATTTTGATGTACATGTCTTTTAAAAAGACAAAATAATGTACAGACATACAGAAAGAAATACTGTTTTCAGTGTACTTTTCAAGATCTACACAGCACAACAACATATTCTGTAAAATATTCCATCTTTAATTAGACTGATCAGATCTTATCAATACTTTTTGATGTTGCATGAATTATGTTTAGGATAGAATTGATATTTCTCTCGACTCATGCGGCATATTGACTTTTTTCAAAACAAATGTAAAAGACCTTGTCGTAATGAATTCTGGGATTGCAAATAGTACATGTGACGCTGCCTTACAATAACGTGCAACAGTACCTTGAGTTCTGAGGTTGTTTATGGATTGTATATGCTTCTGTTGAAGCCACCTGTCTGTGTTATTTCAACTTCATTGTTTAAATAGCATGTTTGATAGCGGAATTCCTGGTAAACAACTACATTACCCATGGTACAGCAGAGAACGGTTCACCAATCAGAGAACTGCAGCCAACGAAGCCCGTGAAATATAATTGGTAAATGGTCTGCACTTATATAACGCTTTTTTTAACCTTAGCGGTTACCAAAGCACTTTACACTGTGACTCATTCACCCATTCACACACTCATACACCATGCATTGGAAGCAGCTTGGGGTTCAGTGTCTTGCCCAAGGACACTTCAGCATGTGGAGTCTTGTGGGCTGGGAATCGAACCACCAACCCTGCGATTGGCAGCTGACTGCTCTACCACCTGAGCCACAGCCGCCCCAAATATGACTCGAGCAACCGCCCACTCCCATGACGCACTGTGAGTGACGTAATGGAGTTGTTCTCCCTTCACCCTCCAGGCCCGGCTGGACTGGAGGGAGGTTCCAGTACGAGACATGACAACTAACCCCCCCGACAACTAACAATCTGCATCTAACATAATTGGGACATATTAGAAATGTATTAGGATACTACACGTGACTTAGTTAATGATTTACAAAAGTACAGACTTTTATTTTCCATTGTACTTACAGGGGATGTACCCGAAGCCGAATACCTTATTCGGAAAGGCGTGAATAATGACTTCAAAACAAAAAAACGAATTAATCTGAATAACATTCTAAATAAATATATTAAAAATTACAATGAATTTATGAATCTGTGCAGACAATATTTCGAATGAAAATGTGCACGTTGTGATTTCAGATCGGATGGGTGGGGTCTCGACTCCGTTTGCGGTCTCTGTTAATTGTGTGCGTCTGGAGCTTCTCAAGTGTAACATTAAGATATGACATCATATACGCTTTCCACTATTCACACGTGATTCCCATGTATTCATTTATAACCTGAACGCGATATTAAATTACTGACCTGAAGTGATGATTTCCCGTCAGAGCCCGTCTATCCGTCTCTTAAAGTTGACCACATTAAATAGAGCATAAATAGAGCACAGTAGTCTGATTCTGGAAGTCAAAAGGTAATTGATCATTAACTATAATCTTTAAAAACAGTCCTGCCATGAGCTCAGAAATCAGTGGTGTATGCTTCTGATGAAGCCATCAGTCTACGTTTTTTGAACTTTCAAACGTAAAAAAAAAACAAAAAAAACATGTTAAATAGTGTAATTCATGTTTTTACTTAACCCCCCATTTTAATTCAATTACATCATTCACAATGTTTCATGGCAGTTTATTCCCTCTTGAAAGTTGGTAAGTTCACAGTCTTGTACTTTACTATATTTTTAAAACACTGTTTTCCTTTAAATCAGAGTTTGTAATGTTGTAATTCACCTCGGGGCTTGTTGTTTGGTTCATTCAGCTGAAATCGGTCTGTGCTTACTGAAATACAAATCTCTGCCCCCAGTGGCCAAAGCTGGAAGTGTTGTGAAAGTCAAATGTCCACAGAGTGGCACCTAACCCAAAACCCAAAACTCAACCCTAAACCTAACTGCCAGTGGAGTAAAAATGTCATCTTGAAGCGAAAATGCAACCTCCAAATCATGCTCAGTGTTGTTTACATAAACGTGATTACTTCTTGACTTCTACAGGACCAGAACCCGTGTTCCTGAAATTACTCACACAACGCACAGAAGATCCACCAAAAGGTGAAGACATTTGAATTGATGCAAAAATATCTGATGGGACATGCCGCTGTATAATCATGAATGAAATAATCATCATCATTTATTTATAGAGAAAAAACTAATCTGAGTGTTTTTACACCATTGTTTATCATCATCTAAGCAGTTGTCGAGTTTGTAGGGACGTGTAATGTGAACTGGTTTTGACACTGGAAGTTGAAAAGGCCACTTACGAGTCAGTTCAGACAAACGAAGATGAGACTGAAAGGTCAGGTAGTCGAACTACTGAAACGATGACTCTGTAGGGCAAAAGAAATCAATTTGAACATGAGTTGAGAATTCTCAGTATTCTATATCTATTTTCTATATGTGTTTGTGCTTCTCTTATTCCCAACATGCCATTAGTGGATATTTTGAATCTGGTTTTGGCTTTATTGGACTTTTATGGATTTATTGAACTTATCAGTCAACAATCCACATTCATGGTCTTTTTGGTAAATGTAGCATTATGGGAAGGTGTAGGGTTTCTAAATGTGGCATGCAACTCACGAGATTTTCCTCAGTCTGACGGATCCCTTCTTATTTTTCTCATCTAGTCAAAACCTGATGGAAATAATCAAGTCCAGTCCTACATTATTTCTCAATGAATATATAGAAATATGTCATTACGGAAGTAGAATTGATTTGCAAATGCTGTTTCACCTTGACTTTAACTCTTTAATGCATGCATAACACATGATCTACATTGTTTTAAGTATGTCACCGCTTGCACTAAAGCAGCCAATATTGGATGATAGGTCTCGTTTGATTCCTTTAAAGGCAAACCCTCCAAAAAGCCATTGTGAACGACCCCCATTATCCTACAAGCGACACTTTGTGAAGATTTATATAAATTTGGAGGCCAGTCCAGATTATTGCTGTTCGGTGATACGGGAGGTCGACAGATCGGTCCAACTGATGAATGATTTTTGTGTTCATTACGTTTGGTTTGTGTCCCTGTCGTAAACTCTGTTGTTACTGAGCACGTGCACACCACTGATTGTGTGAGATGTGGTCATTATTTAGCATTGCAGATATACAATACTCTTATGTCAGACGAGGTCAAGTTTAACGGCTCTCCTCTGCATGACAATTAAGCACGACCTGAGGGACGGATACACTTGATTTTACTAGAGGACGAAGCCGCACTCAGCTGTGTCTGTCTCTCTCAGGTGTGATCATATGGACAGGTAAGTGATTTGAGGGCAGCTGTGGGGTCTCATCATGTTCTTATTAGCTCATTTGATCAAATCATATATTTATACACACTCTGTAACAAATGTTTTGTCAGGAAACCTACAAAAAAATGTGCTTCATGTGGAAACATCTACATGAAGCACATAAACAATAACAGTTTTATTTGATTCAAAAATGTACTTGACAAATTAGGTTACACCAGCAAAAGGGTTAGATGCAGTAAAAAGTGAGTTGGTAATTGTACTGCATTCATTCAACTCTGCATTGCCCCTTGAAGTCTGACTTACAACTTCTGCGGAAATCTTCAACTCTGATTTTGCTATGATGCAAGTTGCATGACATCAGGCAAATATGTCGGCACTCAGGGAGATGTACACAGTTAAACATTTACTTTTATTAAATAATATCCAACAATGATTCAAAGTTCCTACATAACATGCTAATAAAGGCCGTTTAGCAAACGTTTGCAGAGACAGTTGTTCAAAATAAGGTGAATTATACTGTCTATTGATAATCATACACCTGTTCAACATATGCTTGTTTTGCAGCACCGTTTATCAATTTGGTTGCTAGGAGACAGCTGTAGTGACAATCGAACAACTGCTAAGCTAACAGGAGAATAGCAGTTTATTATACATAGGGCAAAGGAATAGGTCAGAGATATAAAGTTGGAATTTCCCACATTTGTTTTATTTAGCTGAAAGAACTATAAAAGGCTTTTTAATGCACCTCAGGTGACCCAGGAACTTTCCACCCCCTGTACCATTTTTGAGTTGTGCCCATGACACGTCCGTAGTATTCCTCAACCTGTCTCTTATGAATAGTGTAAAAAAATAAATAAATTTGATCTGCTTAATTACCAAAAGTGTTTAGGGTCGCTGGCGAAATATATGCAATATATATTTTCACTTCCATAAATCATATTTTTAAGCTTATTTAATATCTATTCAAGTTTACTATCACAGGATATATATTTCTTTGTTTATTACTAGACAAATGAGTAATATATTCATACAAATGATTACTGCAGGGATGCCCCCAAAATGGGGCCACTATGTTTGATTGCTCGTATGTTAAAAATGCATAAAGGCGTTTGCACAATTTTTGGCGTATTTCTGTGGCTATTTGTAAACAACAAAATTAAGTCTCTGCGACTGTAAAAAGTTTTCAATGGCAGCAAACTTTTCTTTCAACATGTGGCCCTGTTTTTGAGTGTGTGTGTGTGTGTGTGTGGGAGGGGGTTTGGGCCAAAAGGTTTACTTCTTTATTTATTAGTAGCAAGTTGTTCCTCACAATGATTGTTCACAAAACATTGTAGAAGTACGCAAAAAAATTAGCTAATACCTTTATGCATTTTCAAGATATGAGCAATCAAACACAGTGGCTTCCCTGTATATCATGTTGATTTTCTGTGCAACAATGGGGAATTATCAGTATCCCATTTGCGTGAACACAATCACATACATATTTTACAGGTATTTCTTACTCAAGGTGGTGCTGCTGTTCCAGTGATTGACTTGATTTACATGTAATATTGCTATATCAAAAAGAAGCAATGTGGAAGTAAACTATAGCAAGTGTAACACATGAACTGTATAATTTATTGCCATTTCAGTGTACAACTAAAATTATGCAAGTTGTGTGCCAATTTGGACTCAGAAAGTCCTGAGAAAATACATACTGTATGCATATATTACGTGTTATGTATACCTCAATATGTGTTTGACAGCAATTTGCGTCTCACAAAATTTCCACATGGAAGTACTGAATCCCGTTCTATCATTTGTTGCATCATCTCTTTGAATTATTAATAAGAAAACATGAAAATAGAATAGAATAGATTGAGACTGTCTTGAAAATGTTTTTAAAATCTTTCACTATCTGGGAATTTTGTAGACCATTTCTGATAGATATAAGTGTTGTATTGCTAAAGATCTGCGGTATGTCATTTTGTTTGGTGAAACACCCATATCGGTGAAAATGTTCAATAGCTTTAGCCAAGACTGAAAGGTATGTGGCAATTCAGAAAGTTACTTAAAAAATACATCTAAAAAAGTAAAAAGTATGACAACTAGCTCCAGTCTACTTAATGTATAAACATACACAAAAAAATCTAATATTGGTTTCTTGTAGACAAGAGTATGGGAAATAATCTTCCAAACCTTTGACCACCTTTAAATGCCTAATTATAGACATACCTTGTGACCCACCTGTTCAGAACCACCGCTGTCATAATGTCTGAAGAAATGCACTAATGAAATTATTCTGACCAAACGAGTGCTACAGTCTGAACATAAAATCAGATTCATACTTTTACATGAAAGTGAAATTGAGTGAATAAAGGATTTTTTTTCAATACAAGAAAATCCATATAAATAACATGCATGCATTTTCTGCGTTTGCTCATCTCATTATTCATATCTTGTTCTTTCAGTAGCGCTGAAAGTTTTTGTTCCTCCTGAGCCACGAAGACAAATGCAGCTCTCGGGGCCGTGGTCCGTCCAGCTCACGCTTGAATTTTGATACTCTTTAGAATAATTGCTTATCAGCGCATAGCATCGGCGCAGTGCTCTCCAAACACACTGTTCTGCATGGTAAAGACCTCATGGTTTGCATGAGCCCATTCATTATGACTGATAGCGCTGCCTTGCCTGACATTTTATAAACTGGAAGCACCTAATCTTGTTTGGGTTTGATGCTTATTAAAATACAGGAGTACAAATAAAGGCCCGCCACCAGCCGCATGTCCTGATAGACCCCGCGTGGTTTCCTGTTCAAAATAAATACATTAGTCTTGTTTGTGCTTCGCGTTGCTGTCCGTGGTGAATGGGGCGTCTGCGGCTGCTGGTTTCGTTCGCATGATTTATGATCGCAGCTCTGCATTCACTCCAAAACAGACTGCAGGACTGCAGGAGTTAAATTAATAGTTTGCCAAAACTTGAAAGTTCTGGCATTATGTACTCACCCTCATCTCGATCCAAAGCCGAATGCTGTCATTTTTTCTCTGTGGAACTCAACCCATGTAAATGGTCTGCACTTTTATAGCGCCTTTTTAACTTTAGCGGTATTCAAAGCGCTTTACACTGTGACTCATTCATCCATTCACACACACATTCACACACCAATGATGGCAGAGCTGCATGCAAGGTGCTAGCCTGCCATTGGGAGCATCTCGGGGTTCAGTGTCTTACCCAAGGACACTTCGGCATTTGAGTCATGTGGGCCGGGAATCAAACCACCAACCCTGCGATTAGTGGCCAACCACTACTGTCAAGCTCTGAAAAGGATGTAAAAGTATCATAAAAAGATGAAGGCTTCTGGAATCATGTGTTAGCTCTATGTGAGAAAAAGTTACATTTAAGTTATTAATTGAAAATCTTCCGCCAAAGCCTTTCTAGCCCACGTTCGTGTTCAGATCCAAAAATGTCATTGGTTCTTGTGTGTAATAATGTTGTGTTCCATTACTATTAACTATTCCATAACTATTTTTTTCTTAATTAATTTCTTAAAACTTAATCCATTTGGAATACATTTCCTTGACTTTGTTCACATATGGTATTATTTACATTTTATTGGCTTTATTTCACTTTGTTACACTTGTGTTCCTGGTCAAAAATGACCTTCCACTGGAAGAGATTAGACTCTTAATCTGTTGATATGCAATCGCCCGCATGCGGGAGTGACGTCACTCTGCTTACATTTACAATATAATTTACCATCTATAAATGTAATTAATGTTAACAAATTAAACATATTTTCAAAGGTTTAAGGGTTCAACGTTGATATCAGATCTCTGTTTCATGATAGCAATGCTACAGAAACAGCAGTTTAGTTATTTGTACAAATGAAAACATGCAATATCAAAACGGGACTTCATACATTTATTATGAAATCGTGATCGCCAGATGAATCCAGTTCAACACACTTGGGTCAATTGTACATGACAAGTGTTCATTGAAAAACATCCAATAGCACTTTTTGTCCATAAAAGTGAAAAATCTGAGAAATGTTGATATATTCTCCATTGTTTACATGAGATCTCGCCTGGAAGAATTACCCTTCATCATCGTTCCTCAACAAACTGCAATCTGAGCAGCATTCATGTTGTAAAACTGTATATGATCTTGTATATTAGGGTCTCCTAAACAAAACAAGCCTGTCTCTAAAGTAGTTTTATTCATAATATCCAAGTAGTGCCGTCAGATTTTGTGTGGTCTTGAAAGGTGGAGCCTTAATTTTACTCTTACTTATTAAAGAAAAAAGTTATCCAATACCAACTGGGCCTGTGTGAAAAGTTATTTGCCCCCTTAGTTACTAAATCCCCAAATCTATGAAACTGCATTAATAATGGGGTTCAGCTGGACTACACACACCCAGACCTGGTTACTGGCAGCCCTGTTCAATCAAATCAACACCTAAATAAAACTTTTCAGCAGCATGAAGTTGGCTAAAAGATCTCACCCAGTAGCACACTATGCCAAGGTCGAAAGTAATACCAGAAATTATGTTTTCCCCTGCAGGGAGTGCCCCACACTAGCCTGGTATAAACTCAATCAATGAATCCTTTTATAAATAAAAATATATTTAAATAAATATGTTCAAGAAAACACTCACAATTACTAAAATAGAAGTTGATAAAAAGTTATAATGCAATATCTTGTGATAATATATTCAATATGAGAGATTTATATACAATTTTAGTGGGCACAAGCACTAAACATCTATAACAAGGTTAAAAAAGGACAAAAGTGTGTTCTAGTGAGACACTTCCAATGGAAGTCAATGGGGTTTAATCTGTGAACATTAAAATACTCACTGTTTCAGAACTATAAACTATATTCAGAAGACATAAACTATAGGTGTGCTAACACAGTACCTCACTGTAACCTTGATTTGGGCTTTTTTTAAAAGAGTCGAAATTACTTTCTGTGGTAATCAACATTATGCTACAAATGTTGTTGATTGAGATGAACTTCTATTGAATCTGGAATATTGCTTTAACCATTGTGACGTGATGTAAAAAGAACCAACATGGCAGCTGCCTCAAAAGTTCAAAGTTTACACATTTTTGAGATGTCATTTTATTATAGACGCTGTTACCTAGAGTGTTTTCTTAGTTCTAAAACCTTTTGTGGTGAATTCATGTAATGATTAATATTTTGCTGTAATCAACAACAAAGACACACATGGATCTGTTTTGCTATTATGAGTGTTGCCATAGAAACAAACAATTTCTGAGGTACGAAGACGTGAACAGCTTTAAGTGACATCTCCGAATTGTCATCTCGTAATTACAGTAACTCTGACATGTCATGAACGCAGCATAAACAATTATATACAATGCCAGCATTTGCTCTACATGTCTATTATCAAAAGATCCCTTCCAAAAATCTCCAGTTCTAGCAAACTTCCCAAATTTCCCACTCATTATTTTCCTGTGCAAATGAGTTTGCCAAAACTCCCGATTTTAGGAGAAGTATAACGTACCATATTTTACTCATCTTTCTCTGACAACGATGCTAAACAAGTTTTATGTAGAGGTTGACCGATAGTGGATTTTGGCGATAAGGATAGCCATAAGGATGGCTGAAAAAGCAGATAACCGATTAATCAGCCGATAGTTATTTTAATTGATTTATAGAATATAAAAATCTTCGACTTTCCTTACTATAAAAGGCACAGACATTGAGGCTTATAGAGTCCAAAAGGAATAAAATCCCAGATGCAGTTAACTGTTCAACCAAAATCCCAATAATTAACTTCATAATTAAGATTTAGCGCAAAATGTGGAATTTTAACTATAAATAACACGGAAACTCACTGGGGACTCTTATTTTGAAATAACAGAGACTTGACTTAGTTACAATGCTCTATGTTTATTTACCAAATTAAGCTTTTTATAGCCTATAATTTCACCAGATGAGGTTAATTGACGAGGAATAAAAAAAAATTTAAATAAGGAAAAAATATCGGCAACTACAGGCTCAGATTTTTTCTGATTACTGATAGTTCCTAAAAGCAACTATCGACACAGATGAATCAATAAAACCGATATATCGCTCTACCTCAATTTTTATGAACATCAAATGTAGGAATTTTGACTCACTGATGCTTTTTATTTGCTGAAAGATGAATATTTTGTTGCATTTTTTACAAGTTGGAAGTTCCAAAGTTGAAATTGAGTTGGGTCAGGAACTGGTTAGCGTGTCCCCGTTAGCCCCTGCTGGTAGATGCTGGAATCACACCACCTGTGCCAAAAAGCACATGTCTTTATTGACGGCCGTCACTATATACAGTTAGATGTTTTAACAGGGACAGATTGTTTTTGGAGGGCTATGAAAAGTGTGAAATGAACATAGATTTTGTTTATCTGCTGGCATTGATGAGTGATGAGATGACACATGATACAGAAGCTGAACGGAGATGATACTTTTATGGTGTGTTTTTTTATTGTCCTTTTTGGAGCTTGACAGACGTGGTCATTATGAACTGTAAAAGAGCTGTTTGTGTATGTGTCTGTGTGTGTGTGTATGTGTGTGTGTATATGGGTATGTGTGTGTGAGTTTGTGTGTATATATGTGTGTGTGTGTATATATGTCTGTGTGTATGTGTATATGTATATGTGTGTGTGTGTGTATATGGGTATGTGTATGTGTGTGTGTGTGTGTGTGTATATGTGTGTGTGTGTGTGTGTGTGTGTGTGAGACAGAAAGAGAGGGAGTTTATTATAGACACTGTTTGTTATTACTATCTGTTTGTTTTTTGTTGTGGTAGCCTGTAGGGCTCTTTGAAATAACTGAAATTATTGTCATATGGAACCGTTATGCGGTCAAGACCTGGAACTACTTCATAGCGTGCTTGAAAATAAATGCACACCATACACACCAGACGTTCATCAACCAATCAGAATCAAGCATTCAACAGACCCGTGGTATAAAGGAACAATATAAAAGTGAGTAAATAATGACAGAATTTTCAATTTTTGGTGAAAAATCTACGGACAACTTCTGTGGACAACAGCGTAGCTTGTCTGTCAGGTCTAGTGGATTTCAGAGACAGACAGGTAGGAGGGGAAACGTGTGCGACATCCGATGGAGACAGGTGGGGGGGAGTGTTCAGGAAATAATTGAATTGAACAATGGCTGGCAGATATCTGAATGTGACTTTGCGAGAGTCTGATCCTCTATCGACAGCTAAAAACAACAGTCATTATCTGTTAATTACATTAACATTTTATCAGCAGCACAGGGGGGCGGTACGAGGGGATGTATGGAAGATATCTCTTTAAGGATTTAACAGCCCGAAGCGGACATATCCACGGCCGTGTGAGCGCTGCCTCCTGGACCCGGCTCAGCCAACCTGTTGGGACTAACAGGAAGCGGTCACCTCACCTGACACGCAGGGGTCAAAAGAGGTCGGGGTTGGGTTGACTCTTGTCCCACAGGCCAACAACATGACTAATGACTTCTACAGTAGTATTGTTCTGTATTTCTTAGCTTGAACTGGCAGTTGAATTCATCAAACTTTTCTTTCCTTCAGATGAATGCACATTTAAATCACTTGTTGTTAAATGGATAGTTCTTGTAGCAACTCGTAATATCATAACTGCATATAATGTAGTAAGTATTACATTATTCATAATGTTCAAAATGTAATAATTTTCTCTAAATGTAAAATAATCTTGAGCTCGTTTTTTACATTATGAGAAATGTATTACATTATGAACTCATCAAAAACATTTTCATTATAATGTAATAATTTTCAAAACAATATAATAGTATCCTTTTTTAACAGTAAAATCTAATCTTAAACTACCCATGAAATGCACCCAATTTAAATAATCATGCATTTCTTATTATTATTGTTATATATGTATATACACACCGATCAGCCACAACCTTAAAAGCATCTGTCTAACATTGTATAGGTCCCCCTCATGCCACCAAAACAGCGCCAACCTGCATATCAGAACAGCATTCCGAGATGATATTCTTCTCACCACAATTGTGGTTATCTGAGTATATTGAGTTGTATACTTTAGTATACTCTAAATCACTAAAAAACTAAAACTCGGTAATCAATCTTAAATAACAAATGCGATCAGAAGTATATCTAAAGATTTTTTGTTTCATGTGAAATACACTACACAGCATGTTATATTGTGTGTGGGGTGGGGGAGACACTCGCATCTCAGCAGAAAGCAGCAATCACGTGACAGGCTGGTGGTTGGAAAACTGCATCTTACCTTACATTTGGAAAAACAAAACATAATGGATGACATCGTGGAGGTGGAAAAAACGACGTTCTCTATGACATGCAGGATTTTTTGTGTAAAGATTTAAATGCAAAAGAAAATGCATGGGAGGCAGTTTCCTCAGCTGTGTGTGTGTATGGTAAACTTGAATTTATAATGTTTGTAATTCTACCTTTTCACGTAGAGAATTACCATGTTTAAATGTTTAAAATGAAAATAATGGCCAACTAACCCATTGTTGTATTTGTGGTATACAGAAGCCATGGATCAGTTGTGCACTGCAAACATGTCTTATGTGAAAGCACAATCAAGTGTGTGCTGCCTCCTCACCGCGTACACACTGCATATGCACTGCACACGGATCATGTGTGAAACATCTTTGAAAATAATACACTTCATAATAGAAGTCTGAATACATCTGTGTGTTGTCACTTATATAGTAAGCTAAAAAAAGTCTCAATAACTGTCTGGCCTTAGATATGCTCGAAGATCAGAAATCGCATGCTTTTAATACCTGTGCTTTAAAACACGATTTATTTTTCCTTTCAGCTTTGCATAGTTTGACACACAGTGTATACAGCACAGTTTTCATTGATTTGTCAGGTGCTTGATTTACAAGAAAGCAGGCAGTAAATATGTACTTAAGATGAAAAATAATTGCTAAATTTGCGAGGTTTATTGCATTGTGTCTTAATAAAGAGTTTCACAATAAAACGCTAATGTCCTGGCTCCAGTGCTTGTAGTGGACTCACCGTTAACGCAGTACCTGAACTTCTATCATTTTGTCTACAGGGTACCGGCAGTTGCATAATACCACTTCTCAGAGTCTTCCGGTACGATTTAATGTTTTTAATTTATTTAAGTCAGTGATTCGATGAGGCCCGCCAATCACTTTATCTGACCTTCCAAATGATTTTGATAAAATCGCGGCAAACATCCGAGTGCTCTCAGCGGTGAGTTTAACAACACGTGCAACAGCATCGGTGCGGTCAAGCAATCCAGGTCCAGTTCCGGAGGAGCGTGCGTGTTTAAACTTGTCTGGACATACTTCAGTTTCACTGTTCTCCAAAACATGAACCAGCAACTTTTGGGTGATCACATTATACTGCGTCTTATTTCCTTGAATTTATTTAGGCAAATTGTTTAGCTGCTGGGTGCTGTCAAAACTACTGACGTGACTGTTACAGAAGTGATGTCAGCTCATATGCACAACCTGTTTTTAACAAAAGGCAAATCGATGATGAAACTGAACCTTCAAAGAAAATACATAGGAAAATGTTATTCATTTTTTCTGTAGTGCTCGTAACGCCGGGAGGATTGTAGAGTGGAGGAGGGCGGGGCCAGGATGGAACAACGCATGCCCGGTCCCCAATAAGCCTGATGGGGGCGCTCGAGGGATAAGGGCGGCCGGGACGACGGTTCGAGAGAGAGAGAATTACAGGAAGCTGCTCTGTGTGTTTCTGTTTGTGTGTTTTTCGTTCAGTTTATTATTAAAACTATTATTTATATTGTCAAGCCGGTTCTCGCCTCCTCCTTTCCCTTAACACGCTTTACAATATTGTTATTATAGTGTTGTGCATCGTCCTATAGCTGTGACTATATTCAAAATAAGCCTTTAATTTTCAGTGCCACCTTCCCTTATGAAAAAAGTAAATCCCTTGCCCCCTGCCCGCATGTCTCGTAATATAAACCATGACAATACTGAGCTTTTTGCAACCTCATTTAAAAAAGCTTAAATTACTTCCATTCTTGAAAGCCCTCCTCCTCACATGAGTGCAGAGGCTCAGCTCAATCTGTTTAACTCTACTTGCTTAAATATTTTAAACTCTGTCACTGCTTTGAAGGTTAAACATGATAATCCCAAATCGGAGCCTTGGTTAAATGATGTTACTCGTGGTCTTAGACAGGCTTGCAGGAGAGCTGAGTGTAAATGGAAAAAAGATAAGCTCCAAGTGTCTTATAAAATTTTAAGGTATTCTTTGTCAAATTACCAGAAGAAAGTTAAAAAAGTGAGAAGTCAAAATATTTTTCAGACATAATTGTTTAAAATTGTCATTGGCCCAGAGTTTTATTTAACACTATAAAATAAATGCTGTTATGAATCCTATTGATGCTGCCAGTCTCAGTGTGCCTTAAAATACCTGTGAAAACTTTCTTAGCTTTTTTGTTAATGGGATTAATAACATTAGATTGCTTATATTATCTACAGCTCAGGATCCTTCTGTTCTTTTTATATGTCCCGCTGCTTTTAACCATTTTGAGCATTTTACTACTACTTTTATGGCCTTCGAACTATCCAAATGACATTATTCCATTTAAGTCTCCCAAACTAATGATACTATTGGGCCTTGTATCCGGACTATAATTAATATTTTAAACATGCTGTGGTATAACCTATTCTTAAAAACCTAATATGTACCCAACAGTTTACATAAACTTTCGACCGAACTGCCTTTCCTTTCTGAGGTTCTTGAGAAAATAGTCAATTGCAGTTTTTTGGATACAAATGCTGTTTTTGAAGTCTTCCAGTCTGGATTTTGAGCCTGCACTTTTAAAAGTTCTTAATTAATTGTTTTTTATCTGTTGATTCTGGAGACTCTGATTCGGATTCTTGTTTTACTGGACCTCATTGCAACATTTGCTAAAATTGATTTTGGTATCCTTCTCTCCCACCTCGAGCAGTCAGTAGGTATCCAAGGGACTGCTCTCAAATGGTTTAAATCCTACTTGTCCAATAGAAGTTTTTCAGTTAACTTTGGTCCTCTTCAGACCCCCTCACTGTTGGGGTGCCCCAAGGGTCCATCCTTGGTCCCACTTTGTTTTCACTGTATATGCTGCTCTTAGGGTCAACTTTTAATAAACATAGCATCTCTTTTCATTGTTATTCATATGAAACGCAAATTTATCTGCCACTGAAAAAATATTAAGAGTGCTGTACTTGTTGTTTTGATTATTGGGGAGGTTACCTCCCCTACCCCATCCCCCCAGAATCTACACCCTTCCTCTCCTACCTCATTACTTATATAAATGGACAGCACTTCCCTCCTCCCTCCTGGGTTTCGGCAACACTGTAGCAGTATAAGGATGGGCACGGAGGATGCGGGAACCAGCTTAACAGTCAACACAAAATGTTATGATATAAATAATCTTAATACAACATAAGACGTAAACCAACACACACACATGCAGTGCGGCCACGTTAACTGACGGATCTCCTTGGCTTGCCAAGCTGGTCTTTAGCTTTTTAAGTCCTTAAAATGCTCTAAAACAAACACAATAGACCAGCTTAACCAGACTGGCATGGCTAGGAGACAAGCTAACCACCTGATGCTAGTATGTGCTGTTGTATTCATCAAGGTTACAGGTGCATGATCCAGTCATCACCAGGGCTCAGCACTGGCCATGTTGGACTTTTCCCATTATACCATAATATATTTTGTTGATTCACTCTGTAGTGCCAGCATGACCCTGGGCACTGGCTTGGGTGCTATTCCTAGAAACTGGAGGACAAGCAGATGCCAATATTGGGAAGAACCTGGAGTTTCCAATCACTCCTGGATGGAATGGCTGATGTCGTGGTGCTTTGGAACAGATCCATTTGTGTTTCGAATCCCTCAATTGCATTACAAGGGTCCTCTGTGGAGGGGATATAACCTCAGTGCTCAACCCTGTTTGAAACCTGCCCCCATAACTTAATATTTTACCTGCTTATTCCCTGATGGAGTCTACGTGCTGTCACTGCAGCCAAGCCAGGATCAATGAGAACATTGTCCCAGTAGAGGCAGGTCCGCCAGGGGCCAGCGTTCTGGCAGCCGGACAAACAGCCCACGATAAATAAGCCAAACCACAACGCGCTTGACATTCAGCCTTTAGAAGAACTTTTGAGTTTTGTCATAAAGGTGGATGGTGAGCTGTAGCAACAATGCCACACTTATTTAAAGCTAAAGTGTATCATTTTTAGGATGTTAATTTCCTCCGAACCTAGTTTAATATGCAGAATCCACTACTAGTTAAGCATTGGTTGGTGATTTATAGATATACACACGTAGATACTTCATTTGCAGCTGTTCCTATATGGACCATGATGCATCGGAACATCCGCTATATTAGAAAGGTCACATATTTGTTCACACAAATCATTTGTTATTCATTTCTTTTTTATCTAGTCATTTCTATTAATATGCTATAAGCCATAACACGGGCTTGTATTAAATAATTACAGTGCAGTACACATAATTTACATTAGGTTTTATTTCTTATGAGTACAACCATAGACATGAAAACATTTTTAAAGTTTTTAATAGTTAGTGCTGTAAAGAAGACTTTTCTCCTTACAAATATATCACAGCAAACATATTGAAATCTGTGGCATGGATTGGCAAAAATATTGATTGTTTCAAACATGTTTTCTGAACACTGTTTGAAAACAGCCATTGGTCATGCAGAGAGATCCCGCCCCTACCTCACATAAATGGTTGAATCAGTGTTGCTGTGTCAGGCTGGTTGAGGTGTATTTACATGCGCACCAATACAATGATCACTATCAAAAATCAGCTTTTTCCAAAAATCCAACAACGCAAGAAAACTTTTACATGAGACTTGAAGTCATCAGATTATTCCTTACTCATGATGTCAAAATGTAAGCAGTCATGCGCTCCACACATGTGCACAGTATGAGCGGCAGTAGGTTTTGCTTGCGATCTTGCTGCTTCCTGTTTGTACATGTGTTTTCCATTCATACAAGAAGCATTACGAAACGTGCCAGTACAAGTGCAATAATGCCACTGCTTCAGCTCAGTTACTGATCAATGAGGCGATTACTGTATATATTGTATTAGTTTTCATGTAAGGGATTGCACTTAAATAAAATGCCACTTATTTTCAGAAAATGTTTATAACTATAAATATTGTTCTAAGCTATTTTTTATATTAATGTAATATTATAATATTAAGGCTAAACAATGTAATTGTAAATATTGATGGCGCCTTGCAACCTGTCTCCAAATATGATGAGTTCCGCATTGTTTTTAATGAATAAAGAAACGTATTTCATATTTTTATTGGCAAATTGGTATAGTATAAATAACATCACATCAATAATTAAAATGGAAAGGCTACAAATGAACGGTTTTCCTATCTATGTCTCTATAAATGCTCAAATTAATATTATACAGCTCATGAAATTCAGCAACAGCGAGTATATTTGTCTCCATGTTGTTTTTGAGCACATAAAAGTTAAATGTCATTTGATTGGTTGTGAATAAACTTGGCTCTGATTGGTCAATGACAAGCGGCAGCCGCGGAGACATAAGATATTTTCTGTTTTGCGTGATGTGCGCAGCAATCTGTTGTGTACAATAAACCGGCAGGATTCCCGTGAACATGCTTGGAAAGTGGCACCGCTTTGACTGCCACCTACGTTTTGCCGCCTGCTGCCTCTCTCTCAATGAAAATGAGTAGGGAAAGCGCGGTGACCGCGTCTCGTGTAAAGGTGTTTCTACAAAAATCTACATGTGCTAATTGTTAAATGCTTAATCCTTTTATGACCTTACTAGGGGTGTGACGGTTCTCAGTAAAAGAACCGTATGGTCAGTTAAAACAGCGAAGGCCAAAAACCCTTTAACAAACAGGCAATATTTGCAGACATTGTTTGATTCAAGTGCCATATAAATACACTGATATATGATTCGCTATTTACACTGACATCATCTGAGGGCATTAAATGTAATGTACATTATGTAATCTGATTACTTTCCCCCTGAATAACATGTAAAGTAATGCAATACTTTTTATTTTAGACCATAAAATCAGAGTTTATTTTTAAATAAAGTTACGTGTTGCTTTTGTACACCTCTACTGTCCCTGTATTGCGAGAAATCAGGAGCAAATGTGTGCAAACTTCAGGGAGATGTAGTGCATGATGGGCAATGTATTTCTATAGAGTGTAAAGCCAGAGACTATTTAGCAGAGAGACATAAGTCACTTCTATTTAAATTAATGGGAGAAATTGGAACGCCCAACCAAGAAGCTCTAGCACCAAAAAGTCAACGGATGTAGAAAGGAAGTCCCGCCTTGCAGGTAAAAGAGCCAATCTCCTTTTAGATACAGACATCACCTGTCAGTCAACTTGCTAATGCGCATGAGCATTTTGTGTGTTATAGAGATATGAGGTCAAAATTCAGTTGAGTGAAATGCAAAGGGACTATAAGACTAGTCTTCCACTGGACACGACATGATACACGGTGAAATATTCGCTCAATTCACTGACTTATGCAGCCGAATTGCTCCGTGTTACAGCACCGCGTAATTGGGAGAATGGGATGACAAAAGCTGACTCTAGATCAGTGGCACCGAGCAACTATCTACATCGATTGTGTGTACAGAGAAAATGCCTTAGTTTCTAAAAAAGATCCTGTATTTTTGTTTTATAATAAACAAGTAGTTTGATTACTGAATCAAACTGATTTTATGACATTTTGGTATCACTTAAAAGGGTTTCATTCAAGTTGTGTCAACACGCGCCTTTGAAGTTGTATGCAATCAAACAGTGGCGTCTGTACGCAATGTGGATCACTTAAGTGAAAAATATCCTTTTATTATCAGACTTATTCCTTGAATATGCTAGGATGGCATTCCCCACTGAAGAACATCTTAAGTTCACTCTGACATTGTCGATGGGCACAGCACATGAAGACAGATATGACGCAGGTTCATGTGTTGGACTACACTGCTTTAGGGAAGACAGTGGTTATTCTTCATTATTCATATTGGCTGCCATGTTGATGGAAAAATGTTCTTGTTATTGATTCTTTATTATATATAACTTGAAGACCTCCTTTCTAAATATCAGTTTTTTACAGAAGCTAGCATAACCTGTAATGTCTCTTGTATGCAATAAATGGCTTATTTGTAAAGAATGCATAGCATAGCAAAAGAGAAAGTGTCTGTGAGAAAAAAAGTAACGCAAACGTAACGCTTTCCATAAATTTTTTTTTTTTAATTGTAATAATTAAAGAAGATATTTTTTTAAGGAGTAACACAATATTTTAATGAGTTATTTTTAAAAGTAATGTTGCCTAACACTTTTAACCAGGCACTCGGTTTTAGTTCAGACAGACATGAAACAATAATCAAAGTTATACTGCCCTTCTCCATTGATGAAGATGTTGTATTTCCATGTATAATTAAAATACTCAAGTCACATTACGACATCCCTTCTCAATTCAACTTTGAGATAGTGTAATTATGTAGGTATTAAGTAAAAAATTTGATTAAGTAATTAGAAAAAAAGTTGTTGTTTTTTTAGTTAAGGACCCAAATTTAATTTAACCATGGTTTTACTATAGTAATATTGTAGTAACTATAACCGAAGTAACAGTAACCTAATTTCAATCCACCTTTCGTGCTGTTTTGTTATCGAAAAAGTGAAAATGCGTAAATGTTGGCAAAATTTGCCGCCTTCTGCCCATTTCCATTCAAATGGCCTTATATCGATAAAAATGTTGTGCGTGATGACGTCATGCCTAAAAAACACATTGTCGCATAAGTTTTGATCTATCGCAATGAAATCTGCTCTTAAGCCGTTTCCATACAGAAATGTGTGTATATCACTTATTGTGTACCTCGCCTCCCAGATGTCCCTCATTTTTTTTCCCTCTGAAGTTTTGGTAAATGAGGCGAGTAATGAGACAATTCATTGAAATTAGCTAGCTTACTGTCATTTTAATTTCACAAATAATTGCAATCAGAAGACGAGGAACTGTAATCAAAAGGGAGCATGTTGTCCTTCTGATAGGACTGTAATATTTGTCCTGATGTTGCGCCATCACAGGTTGTCATCGGTTCCGACCCGAAAGCGGATCGTCATGACCCTGTTCAAGCTGGCAACCTGCACCAAGTATTGGGGGAAACTTTCAGTCTTCGTACAAGGACCATCCATCGATGTGTATATACTGTGTGCACAGCTATTAAAGAAACATTGATGCGGTGTAATATCAGGGTTTACATAAATGATACGTTCTTGATATTCAATTGACTATTTTGAACAATCATCTAAAGCAAAGGCATCACAACTGCATTATGTCCCGCATTTTTCTCCAGCAACTTTTAACGGCCAACAGAACTCGATTTTCATCTAAAAATTAGAATTAATAGAATTAGAATTAATTTAATGTCAATGCAATTTACATTTTCTGTAGAAGCTCAGCAAATGTGATCCGAGGTAAAGAGGGTTACATTTAAAAGTTTTAAAATGTTCAAAAGCTTGTTTTCTGGGACTGGGTAACTCAGTGGTAAAGACGCTGGCTACCACCCCTGGGGTTAACTAGTTCACTAGTTCGAATCCCAGGGCATGCTGAGTGATTCCAGCAAGGTCTCCTAAGCAACCAAATTGTCCCGGTTGCTAGGTAGGGTAGAGTCACATCTGGTAACCTCCTCGTGGTCATGATTAGTGGTTCTGCTCTCAATGGGGCGTGTGGTGAGTTGTGCGTGTATAGAATAGTGTGAAGCCTCCATATGCATTAAGTCCCTGCGGTCACACGCTCAACAAGCCACATGATAAGATGCGTGGATTGATGGTCTCAGACACGGAGGAAACTGAGATTTGTCCTCCGCCACCTGGATTGAGGCGAGTCACTATAGAAATCTGTATTGATTTTGTTTAACTACATTTAGTAAATGTTCATTTTATGGACCGTGATGGAAAAGCACTTAATTTCCAGGTGTGATAATTTGCTCAATATATTAAACAATCAATAGATTCAAATTTTGAATTTATTTTTATGCAAAAACACAGTGGTGGATCATTTCTGGTGCTATACAGCAAATACAAATGGCTGTTGATGGAGAAATTGCATGTCTATAAATAGACCAAAAACAAATCTACTTATTAGGGAATAAATAGGCATACTTGGTAAAAGATTATAATGCAATTATACACAAAATGTGTCTTGGAGTATTTCAATTGTGTTGTCTGACTGTTGAATTTGTGTGAATTGCTATTCAGTAAATTCCACTTCCTATCATTCCCATTCAAATTCCAAGTCAGCTTCCTGTGGGGCTTGGCCAATTCAATTCACATTCCACAATCCTTTTAAAGTGCCTTAAAGTCACAGTGTTTACACTCTTTAGGGGAATTAACCTACACGTGCTTTACTTCACAGTTGTCTATGTATATTAAACAGATTTTATCAATGAATTTTAACATCTAAAAAAATTACACTCTTCCCTTTTATTTATAAGAATAGTCAAATTGAGCAACACTTTCACAATTCCAAAGCAAAATATGCATAACAATCATGATTTGTATAACTCGTGGCTTCCTAAAAACAAAAATGTACATAATCAATATCTCTATCAGTCTCTAGAACCCTACATAGGGATGCTGATAACAAAACAGGTTGAGTGAAACCGAGGGTTTACTGAAACACACCGCCTCGATCCACCAGAAATGCTAAGGACCATTTCTGACATAGAAAGAGTACTAAAGAAAGAGATATCAAGTGTAGTAATCAAAATGAAAAATGGGTCCTGGGCCACTTTAAGCAAGAGCTAATTTATCACTAGAAAGTACGGATAAGTAGCCGAGTTGTTGCTGTTCAGTAAGTACCCGTTCTGCTCCAAATTATTCCACCCCTGCTCGCATGCACCCATAAATCATACACTTCCACACATCTCTTCCCATTAGCCGGCGCGATAGCATGGCTGCGTGCCTAGCTACCAAACGCAGGCTAATAGACTATAACTTTTAATTTTAAGACTGCCCTGAATGCCCGCAGCCACCCCCGCATGGTCATTTGCCCCGTGCACTTTGCACACAGGCATAAGAAGTGATCGTGTTCTTTGTTTCGACTGTGTCGCGTCCCGTCTGTAAGTGTATTCCTGGGTGGCTTTGTGCTCGGAGGGATGCTCGCCCCTCGCTCGAGATAGAGCCTGCGGTTTGTCATTGGCGACTGCGGGGTCACCGGCTGCTCTCGTAGCGCCATGGTCACAAAGCTGCTTTAGCCAACAGAAAGAGAGAGAGACGATGAAAACGCTGCCTCCGAGGACGTTTAAGCCTTTGCTTTGATAAAGAACAATGGCTCAGTATGAACTCAAATGTGCAAACCTTGCTTGAATATCTGTGAAAGTCACAGAGATTGTCCATATTAGCCTCACATTGTTAAATAATAGCATAGAATGAGTCATTAATATCTGTTTCCTTAATGATCTATTGTTGATTAAAGGGATAGTTCACCCAAACATGAAACCCTGATGCCATCTCAGATGTGTGTGACTTTCTTTCTTCAGCAATTTATTCTGATACACAGCCAACAATGGCAGAAAATTAAGAATGAATGTGTTTGGGAAATCTGTTTGGAAACAATCAATGCCTTAATCAATCAATTTTATTTTATGTGCATTCACTACATGGCTTCAAATTACAATAAGGATTTGTATTTAGACATTTATTGTCAACGTCTGCTATAAATAATGAACCATTTATACTATAGGGGGATTTTAGGGGCAGGTTGGAGCGTTTGGGAAATAAATTTTTTTTGTCTCTCAATTTTATTTCATTTGGATCTTTAAAATGCCTAAAAAAGTACTGTATAGATGTGAGGAGCGTGTTCTACACATGTATCCGGATGTTTGTTGTGTGACGGTGTCGTGCTCTTCAAGCCCAATGGAATATCAGCGCTACTGAAACAATAGCAGCAAAAATAAACTGATGCGACTTACGAGACAGCATGCTAGTGTCGCTCGCAGTCAAATGCTAAAGGGAGCGAGCGTGTGATGGATTAAGTCTTTGACTTCCTGTAGAAGTGGCATGATGGCCTGCCGTAGCTCCGGCGTGCATTTTGACCAAACCCTGTTATGTAGCAGTTTCATTGTGGTGACAGCATGAGCAATGCTTGCTTTTGTTCTCCATACTGTTGCTATACATCATCCGTGGGATGCTGGGATGTATTCCTGCACGCACACACACACACACACGCACACACACACGCACACACACACGCCTTCATCTCCACACCGTTGAGAGATCCTGTCATTACTGCTGTCTCATCTGCACGCGCAGAGTTAAATTAATCTCCTTGTTTGTCTCATATTGCGATTCCTTCCTCTGCATGCACGTCCATGAGTGATCTGTGCGAAGGGACGGTAGAATGTGTAAACAAGAAGTGTTTCAGATCTGTTCATACGTATGATGTGTATCAATGTGTATGTTATACTGACAGTACAATGACCATCACCCAACATTCATAGTCACCAGCATACAGTATGTCTCCACCAGGCTTCTGAAAGCAATAGCTTATTAATATCTCATCTTGCTCTAAACCCCGATGACTTTCTTTCTTCTGTGGAACACAAAAGGTGATATTTAAATAACCCAGTATCCCATTCCATCTTTTTGATACAATGACCGTGTTAACATCAGTGTTAGGTAAGTTACTCTAAAAAAGTATTAAATTAGTATACAGTGATTACTGTACTAATTACTCTTTCTGAAAAGTAATTGCATTTCTTATTATGAATTACTTTCTAAAACCCTTCTCAACCTCGACCAGATGAAAAATACAAGGATAGACATGAAACTGTTCTTTTAATTCTTTCAAATAAATCATAAAAAATCTAATTAATTATTCATGAACTGGCAAAAGACTTTAAGGGGGCAGCATGAAATTAGAAAACATAAATTTTAACATTATATGCAGAATTTGATTTTAAATTTACTGTAGTTTTATGTAGAATTGTTCTATTGGCTATGCTATACATCAGAAGTAACTGTAATGAAATGAATACAAAATTAAGAGTAATCCCTTACTTTAATTTTATTGCAGTCATTTATTACTTATTAATTCATTATAGACAGCACTGGTTAACATGCACTCAAGAAAACGGTTTATTCCAGGGCTTAATGTGGCCATGTAAACGCATTAGCTGCATTCTTACAGGTTTTTGAGGAGTCTGTGTGTACGTGGAACTGACCAGATAACAAACGTCATTAAATAGAGCACAACAACAACTTAACACAGCAGAAAGAATATAACATTTCTGGAAGTAAAGTGGTAAAATCACAAACTATACCCATTTATACATACCAGTGTAAAATAATGACAGTCCCTCACGTTCACGAGAGCTTTGGGGGAATGCTGGATTTTAACATAAGAGGGAAACGCCTCGTAAGCAGTGTTTGTTTGTTTGTTGCACAAGAGTAGTCGGGAAAATACGCTGCAGGAGAGAAAGCTGCTTACTGACCGAGCCGCATGTATAAGGGAGTAAAGAGAAAACCGTTCATACAGTGAATGTGAAAGGATGCAAGAGTATCATGAAAGCAGTCCATGCAGCTCGTGCATCATATCGTAAGTCTTCTTAAGGCAAACAATGGGTTTTGGTTAGAAACAACATGAAATGTCTTTTTTTCAGCGACAGTCTTCACATTAACACTGTTGTGCGTTCATGAACATTCAATGAAATGAAGATTCAGCGATAAATGAAAATGTTCTCATCATTTACTCACCCTCATGTTGTTTTGAGCCCTCTCCATGACTGGAATGCATAAGAAGATGTTTTAAACTGGCAAATTAATTAATTGATTTCCACTCTTAAATTAATCTACAAACAAATAGAGAAAAACTAAATATTTATCCAGTCAGAATTTAATCCTTGATGCTTACAAGGGAAGTCTGACAACGGTTTCACAAATCAGATGCCTGAAACTGAAGCAGCGAGTGAGTCTGAGCTCCACCCCGTCAGGCCTTCAGAATTTCCACAGAATCCCTCAACAGTGCAAATGAATGAGCAACTAAAGTCAGACTGTCAGATTCATCAGCCAATCAGATTGATTTATTTGTTCTTGTGGGTGTGGTCTTTAGGATATGTCCCAGTTGAGGCCTTCTAGCTGGCCTTGTGTGATGCAATCACTATGAAGATTCATTAGAACTATATTAATTTTTACATTGTGGCAGGGCGGAGGGCAGGATCAGGTCGCGATGCTACACGCAGCTGTCTGTAAATCTCTCTCTCTGTCGCACTGCCATCTTCGGTCGGCCCTTATCCCTCTCGAGGGTTAATTAGCCTGATTAGGGGCCGGGTGTGTAGCATCATGCTTTGCTTAGTTGCCATCATGTCACTTTGCTGAATCTTCTATATCTTTAATTCCAAATATCTTTCTTTCTGTCAACACTTGGACCAGGTTTACATGCACTTAAGAAAACCGCTTATTGTAAAGCGCCATTGAGACTGGTCATTCACAGGATTCAACCTATAAAGGTTTATTTAGAGTTGTCTCTGTACATTAAGCTGGGATACGAGAAGGTATTTTAACATTTGAAAATGACACACATCAACATTAAGTTAATTTGTCAATATGACATCACCACCTCTTGTGACATCATCAAATGACAATAATCTGTAACTACTATGTCTGCATCTGCTCACCACAGACTCCAGAAGAATGCCTTCAAACGCTGTTGTTTAATTGTCTAGTATGAGAATGGATGGCGCTGCTTAGTTTAAAATGCAAAGTATGGACATTATCAGACCCCAAGATTCAAGCGCATCCATCACAGTATGCTAATGCAGCTGCTTGCTTAAAATATTCCAATATAAGCCACCCTGAAGATGTAGTGAAATTAACACAGATAGAGCGGGGCAACAGCAACACAAGGGTCAAGAGATAGAGAGAGACAGACAAGAGCACAATAACATGATTAGAAACACACACACATGCACACACACACACACACTCAAATATATTGCCCAATATACTACCTTCTAATCATGATGGAATGATCATATTTACGAGTTGAGCGCACATGAATGGAACCGTGAAATTTTGCATACATAAGAACATACTATTCATTTAGCCAGTTTATGAGGTGACAGACTTGTAAAACAATATGTCATTTCTTATCACTCTCCTGCTGCCACAGAGAATGATTGTTTTACAAGAATAAAAGTCTCTGTTATTGTAGCGGCTCTAGTGATCATTTCACCAGGAATCTGGCGCGAAACATACAGTGAGACATGAAAAAATGTATAGTAATGTGCTTCTCTGGGATTAGGTTGCAGGTGTACCTGGTAACACACACCACATCATAATTATGACTTCTGAACTCGTTAAGTACCCAGATAGCAAGGCGATGTCGATACAACGTCTATTTTTAGTTGTAAAGTCGGGATCGGTCATCAATCAATTTTCAATGTTGAATCAACATTCACTATTTGGTCATTGTTAGGTCGAAAATCTAACATATATTCAACGTAATGAAAATGATTCATCAACACGTAACACCGACCGATTTGGTCGAAATCATAACGTTTGCTCTGTGTTGAAACTTGGTTAGAGAAGCATGCACGTTTACCGGGACAACCGTCAGTGGATGTGTCGCTAGAAAAAGGAAAGCATAACTGTACTTTTATTCATCATTTTACACACTGTTTTGTCAGTCTATCATCGAATATCACTTTCGAGTTTTTTAACCTTCAGTGTTTTAAAATCATTCCCGCTTGGTGATTTTGTAATTAAATGCCCTGTTTGCACACTGCCCAGTTTTCCGCGAGGCAGCTAGTAACTGAGGTAAATTTAGATTGTTCCCCAATGTCCTATGACGCACGCACAAGCCTGCAGTGGTGCCGCGCGCGCCATACTGAGTCAATAATACACAAGGTGAATAAATGTTAAAACTGTCATTACTTTCTCAAAGACTGTGTTTAATTTTAAGGCAGTGATATTCTATTTGAGTATTGTATTATAGTGCCAAATATCTCAAGGTGGAGTCAAAATAGATTATATTAGTTATATCTTTATAATTCTAGAATTTACATTCATAAGACTTGAGTTTATCATGGGATGACCCACTGTTGAAATGCAGTTTCACTGTGATTGATGTCTTTTCTTTTACCTTTAGGGAGGAACGTCTCAACAGAGCCGCATCACAGCACATCACTGAATGATAAAGTCTTTCTCATCATTGATCACAGTTTTACATCTTTGCAAGCTTACATGGTGCAGACCAAAACACAGATGTCAGTGGAAATACACTTTACTCCTGTACACTTACTGATGCACATTAATAACTCCAGAAAAAAGTTCTTATGAAATATTTTATACGCCCACTGATCATTAACCCTTAAAAGGGCTTGAACCTAAAAATACCTCATAAACGTATTTATAAAAACAAATTAATTTATTGCTATTTTAACATATTACGGCCCAAATATAACATTTTCTCATTTTTGCAGCATGTAGCCTATTTTTATTTTAAAGGTAGGACTATTTGTCATGAGGTTAGTGAGTTTCCCACAATGCTGCCTTGTTAATTTACATTAAGATTGTGAATTGATGCTAGAGTTTTAATACAAAGTCACATGACCTCAGGATTTGCAGGGACTCTATTTGCAATAATTTTCACTGAAATTTGGCCAACTTACTCACTGCTCCTCGCTTCAGCCTCTCAAATGCTGTATCGCCCAGGAAACAAAAACCTTTATAGGGTTTTAAATGCACCATAAGAGTTGTTATAGAATTGAGAATACTTCTGTGACCAGATGAGATTTGATACTGAAGTGGGTTATATGGCATTATTTGAATTTCATTGTTTTTTTGCAGGTCTTTTGCAAACGACGTTGTGTCGAATGAAGTGACACAAGGGGTCTTCCTTGGATGCCGAATCGTACCTCTGAACCTGAGAAAAGGCCAATGTCAAGTTGGCAGACAGAATTCGCACCAGCCCCGGACATACGGGCAGCGAATGCCAGTCAGGATTTTGCACTGAGGAGCCGAAAATGGAGCACAGCCATTTGCAGCGCTAGGTCTAGTGCTGTGGCAGAAGGGACACAACGTCTCGTTCCTTCCCTCGGTGAACGGAGGTTACAACAGTAACCATGACGTTCCCCTTCTGTCACTCACTCGATGTTGTGTCGAATGAAGTGACAGAAGGGGTCCATAGAAAAGCGCCACGCACTGACCGTGTTACGTGACTGACAAAACAGGTGCATAGCAGGCTATTGCGTGCTAGAGGTGCCTGTGCCGACTGCATGTAGCCCTCCCCAACGCCCCCAACTCTTTTTTTTTATTTTTGCATACAAACCTTAGGTTTCCCGCACCCCTGAGGGGGGAAAAAAGGTGTTACATGTCTAGCATGAGAGCAAGCCCAGCAGCCACGGGGAAGGCGGTCTTTCCCTGTTGGGGAGCAGGGGATATCATGTCGGGAGCAGGAGGACATCCCGAGGCCAGGGTGCTGAGAGAAGACACAAAGCCCTTACCCTGCTCTGCGCACCCAGCAGGGGGCGGATTTAGAGACAGGGGAAGAGGCCTAAGAGGGCATCTTCAGATTCGTCAGCGCTGGCATGCTGGGGCTGTAGGCGAGGCCGGAGGCAAGGTAGCGGTCCGGTCCGCAAATGTCCTATTCTTTCAGGAGGGAAAGACTCTGCGGAGGCCACGCCCTGCCCAGTTTCAGGGGGAGGTACTGCGTGGCAAATACACCATGAGGGTTGTGAAGCCGGACGTGGGATATGGCACGTTGGTAGGTCCAGCCTACTGAGGGGGGACTCTACAAGCACGGCGGCTGGGGCAGCGGGACTACCCAGGGGAAACGCGGGTCTGCTGACAAGGGGGACCGTACCGTGGAAAATACATCACGGGGAGTCAGCCTGAAGAGGGAACTATGCCCGTGGAGCCCAAGCCCAGTACAGAGCATTGAGACTCATAGTGGGTCTGGCCACGAATTGCTCCACTGAATTTGTGGGCCAGAGGGCTAGGGAGGAGAAACATCCAGGCAGCGACGCTCAGTGGCTGACCTGGGACAGAAGGCACACTGGAACAACTTGGCGAAGGGCGCAAGGTGCAAGTGGAACACCTGGTCGGTTGTGCCGCGTTACGAGTTCTACCGGCTCGGACCTGACAAAACACAGGACTCAACTCTCAGCTTGTAAAACCTGGCAAATGTATTGGGTGTTGCCCAGCCCGCTGCTCTACAGATGTCTGCTAGGGAGGTGCCATGGCTCAGTGCCCACGAGGATGCCACACTTCTAGTAGATTGTGCTCGAACCCGGGGGGTATGGCCTGGGTGTGATAGGCTACGGCAATAGCATCAACGACCCAGTGGGCTAACCTCTGTTTGGAGACGGTGTTCCCTTTCCGCTAATCTTACCTCTGAACCTGAGAAAAGGCCAATCTCTAGTGCTGTGGCAGGAGGGACACAACGTCTTGTTCCTACCCTCGGGGAACGGGGTAAATTTCAATTACACTTCCTGGTGTTTGACACATGCACAGAGTGCTAGATGGCGTGTAAGTGTAATCGAACGTGAAATCATGAACGCCAAGGAGGCTGTTGATGTGATTTATTATGAAAAAGGAGTAATATTTTGGACTGTTCTCACCCGAAACCGACTGGATTGCTTCAGTAGACATGGATTAAACCACTGGAGTCTTATGGGTTAATTTGAGACTGCTTTTATGTACTTTTTGGAGCTTCAAAGTTCTGATCACCATTCACTTGCATTGTATGGACCTACAGAGCTGAAATATTCTTTTAAAAAAGTCCTCCCTCTGTGCCCTCTTACGGCGCTCTGTATGTTTCAAATATAAAAGAAAGATGCAATGAAAAAATATGGTGACTGAGAATGTCAGTCCCTAATGTTCTGTCTTATCTCCTCAGTTCAGAACAATATGAGGGTGTGTGTATATGATGATGACACTTTGCTTATGAGAATGTATTCAACCTTAAGGTAGGGTTGCCTCCCGTACCATAAAATACAGGATAACTAAAACAAACCAGACTGTTCACTCCGTAGATTTGGCGACAGTAGGTTGAACGTTCTGCTGCTGAAATCCGTCTGTGCTTACTGATATTGCAAACCACTGCCCCCAGTGGCCGAAGCTGGAAGTATTTTTGAGGTGAAATGTCCATGGGGTGGCGCCATAAGCGATATAATACAGTCAGATGGCCTAACTCAAACCCCAACACTAAACCTAACCATCAGTGTAAAAGTAAAAATGTAGTATGAGTAAAAATACAACCTCACTTTGTTTATGTGAATGTGATTATTTCCTGGTTTCAACAGGACCAGAATGTTACGGAAATTGTGTGCCCCATGTGCTGTCAGTAGCGCCACATAGTTTGAAATTATGCAAAAACACCTAATGGTGCATAACGCTTGTCAGTAATTCAGTGGAATGAGTGCTATGAGTGTGTGCTAGATGGCAGAGACAGGCTAAATACATACAAATTGTGTCGTTGTGATTTAATGTGCTGAGTAACGTCATTTTTCCCACCGTGTCCGATATTAAAATCAGTGCAACACACATTGCAAAAGGCGTGGACTTCGTCGATATTTCTTCGAGATATGAAATTAAATTCTTCCGTCCAGCTGTTGTTAAATTTACATGTATATTTTGTTTTTCTCACCAGAGCACCACCTGAATCTTCTCCTCCCATGTCCCATCAGGGCTGGACTGGGAAGATAAATCAGCCCGGGATTTAACATAGCAGCTGCCCCAAAAGTCGAGTTTTGTGATCCGTTCTGCTTAACGCGGTGGCTCATTTTAGTTTATCGCGGCCCATTCGGCCCATTTTGCGGCCAACCTACCGGCCCGCTCAGTTCTCCCGATGGCCTCATTTTAGCTTATCGCGGCCCCTGATCAGCCCCAAAGTGCGTCGGCGCACCGGGAAAATGCCCTGTATGCCAGAATGCCAGTCCAGCCCTGCCTCCCATCTACCAGTAATGATTGATTCAACTTCCCGCGTCTACTACCTGCGCAGATATCAACAGTGCACCTGGGTTGTAGGTTGCCAGGTTGAGGTCACAAATGGTTGAGATTTGTATGATGTGTCCATTGTGTGAGTATGATGTGTTTCATACAAGATCTGGCAGCTGTACAACCTTGGAATAATATATTGATGTGATTATTCATATAACGAGGTTTGGGCCATACAAATTATGGGAGTTTCCCGGGAGAAATAACAAAACGGGAGGGGCGGGAGATGGGTGTGAAAAACGGGATGTTGACAGGTATGCACGTCAGACAGATTGTCTTTTTCTGTCTAAGTGGGCAGTTCTTGGCCAGAACAACATGATAAGTGACCAGACTTCATGCTGATAGTCAATAAGTGAATTAAACATTGAACATGGGTTAAACCACTCAAGTCGTCATCATACATCCTTCAATAAATCTTTGTGTTCAGCAGCAGAAATAAAGTCATGTGAGTTTGAGATGTCGGTGGGGTGTAGGTTGAGTAAAAATGACTGAATTATTATTTTTGTGTGAACTATTCCTTTAAGCCTGATTCAGTTTTTTCCTCTGGTCGCCACACGTCTGTCCTCCTTCTCTTCAGAGGATCTTATGAGCGAGCGGCGTTCTAATTTGTCCCCGGCCCCTACTTCAGTCACCGATCTGTAAGTGAAGGCATTATTATCGTTATATTAATGTGACATTAATTGTTTTTACTTTTTCACTCCATTAAGTGTGCTGTATCTCCGTGGGAGGAAGGCCAGATGGTTTATCACGCCGCCAATGTTGCTGGCACCATTAACGTCTGAAGACACTGGCCTATAAAACCAGTGTGCCAAAGTGCTGCACATGTTCACAGGGCTCATTGAAAAGTAAATGCGCAGGTATAGCGCATACCTTCCGGCTGTAATGAACCGGATTATTGAAGAGGAGGGGAACGCACATTTGTTTGTCTGGTAATTATAACTAATATTACAGAAGTTTCTCTTTTTTTCCCGTAGAGAATATAACTGGATGTAAAACCTGTTGAAGTCCCACAAAGTTATATTTATCTTGCATTTATTAGGGACCAATGCATCCAAAAAATCTCATTCCATACATAATAACTCCTTTCATCAATGCATCCATATACTGTATATAAGTATATATCTATATACCTTCATATGACATTAACTTTACATTTACAAACATGAACACAACAGTGCTCAGTTCCTCTATAGAGTCTCACTGAGTGGGAATGTACATGAAATACATGTATGATTTTTATGTTTCTGGCATAAAAGATATCTGTGAAGCAATCTCATAATTACAACAGTTTTAATGATGGCATTGTCTACAGTAATTTCTCGTCTTCATGAATTTCTTATGAGTATTATGTGTGGGACAGGCACATAAATATATTTAAGAGTTCAAGCCACGTTGTAAAATGTCATTAATTAAGCGATTAATCAATTGCAAATAACCAAGATAACTTTTTAGCAAATGACTCATTTAATTTAGTGTCGCTTATAAATGGATATAATCAGGATCTAAACTTTAAACTATTGCTGTCACTTTATTATGTGACACATTATTGAACAAAATATGTATTTAACCTCCTAAAACCCGAGTGTGACTGTTGTGTGCATTTTCCTTTTCCCTTTTTGATCTGTAACTAGTAGCACCTAAAAAAGAAAGAAAGAAATAATAATTAAAATCTAGAGCAAATCATTTCCCTAATAATTCATGTCCATATATGTGGACAGCAGGACTAAGTTGTGAAATTTTAAATAATACCAAATTCTATAAAAAAAATGTTATCAAATAATTTATTATGTGTTCAGGAGTGTTGATTATTCATGTTTTTGAGATGTTACAGACATTACAGCTGATAAAGCTGAATAAATTATTCTGATTAAAAATAATGTCCAGCATCATCCAATCACTGCCAACCATGTTAAAATAAAATGATTCATTATAAATGTTGAATCTATGTACTGATGATCATTGTCCCATGTGTGTCAAACATGTTGAGTGATCCAAACATCATCTGCAGCCTGAAACTGAACTTTTGATCAGATTTTAGGAGTGAACGCACTTAACTGCATAGAGAACTATAGGATTCTTCCTTACTCCCTATTTAGTGAATTACCTCCAGTGTGCTGTCTGTCTTGTAATGCACTGGTCTCAGAACAGTTTGAAATGAACCTTATTGTCATCCTAACTCAATATAAAGCCTCTGAAAGACACATTTATCAGCTTTTGGATGAATACATCTATTCTCAATGTGATAATGTACAGTAAATATATGAATGCATTTATTAATGATAATGAATTGAACCGTATTTTATAATGATAACAAAACAAAATGTATATTAAAATGAAGTAAAATGACCCACAGATGTGTTAATGTTGAAAATTATTCAAAATAACTAGCATGTTTTTTTTTGGGGGTGTCACAAATCCCACATATGTGGACTTCATGTTTATCAGCATGCTGAAAAATCAAATATATTTCTGGATTTTTTAATTGGGATATCAAACGAAACTAGAGACTCGATTCTTTACAACCAAACAGGTTTCAATGAAAGCACTTTTGTTGGCACTGCGCCCATCGGAAATCGACGTCATTTATTAATGAATATACTGGTGAGTGAGGAGGATGTGTATCAGGTTAATGGCATTGAGATGAAACATTTAGCAGATTAAAGTATCTCAAATCATTGCCAAACACTGAATAAACAACATGCGGAGAGCTGATTTCATTCTGTTTTCTTCCATAACTACTGGCTGTCCTCTTATATGCTGGACAGTTTTGCTGAATGTATTCATTAATGTTACAGTAAATGTATTTATTTTATTGCGTGGCTTCTGCATGCCAAACTGTTCCGCAAGTAAAACTGCAGATGGGCCCACAGTGCCACTCATGTAGTTTGTTTTTTTGTTTGTATACCCTGAAATCAACCCAATCAGGCTGAATTTCTTACAAGTGCCATCACACATATTGCTTGAGCAACCTCTGAGACACGGGTTCTTTTTTTCTCTCCCTAATTTGGAATGCCCAATTCCCAAAGTCCTGGTGGTGGCGTAGTGACTCACTTCAATCCGGGTGGTGGAGGACGAATCTCAGTTGCCTCCGCGTCTGATAACGTCAATCCGCGCATCTTATCACGTGGCGTGTTGGGCGTGTTACCACATCCACACACAACTTACCACGTGCCCCACCGAGAGCGAGAACCACATTATAGCGACCACGAGGAGGTTACCCCATGTGACTCTACCCTCCAACCGGGTCAATTTGGTTGCTTAGGAGACCTGACTGGAGTCACTCAGCACGCCCTGGATTCAAACTCACGACTCCAGGTGTGATAGTCAGTATCAATACTCGCTGAGTATAAAATTACATTTGAAATCTCAAACATATGAAATAAAAGCCTGCTAACAAAAAGTTTCGATGTTATTTTTAATGTGACCTTCATATAGCAAAAAGAAAAAAGCTCAAATCTGTTCATTTGAATAAAAATCAACCCTTGGACATGAAAGCTCCTGAAGTTGAAGAAACACCCTTAAAGGGATAGTTCACCTAAAAATGTAAATCCTGTCATGGTTCATCTTCAAGCATCCCAGATGTGTATGACTTTACTTCTTCAGCAGAACACAAATTATGATTTTTTTAAGAATATTTCAGCTTTGTTTGTCCATACAATGCATGTAAATGGGTGCCATCAGGCTGCTGGCTGTTTGATGGTCTAAAAGTCATATTTAGGCAGCATAAAAGTAATCCACACGACTCCAGTTGATCAATTAATGTCTTCAGAACTGAATTGATACATTTGTGTAAAAAGTAATTGATAATTAAAATGTTTTAACTTTAAATCATTGCTTCCGGCCAGCGCTGGATTCCTATTTGAAATGAACGAACTCTCGTGTGATGTCATTCAAGCAATTTTTTAAAGTTACTAAAGTTTACATTATCAATTTGTTTTTTACACCAACCTATTGATTCGCTTCAGAAGACATTAATCGATCGACTGGAGATGTGTGGATTACTTTTATGCTTCCTAAATTTGACTTTTGGACCGTCAAACAGCCAGCGGCCTGATGGCACCCATTTACATGCATTGTATGGACAAACAAAGCTGAAATATTCTTAAAAAATCTCAATTGCGGTTCTGCTGAAGAAGTAAAGTCATACACGTCTGGGTTGGCTTAAAGGTGAGTAATTGCATGGTGGTTACAATGAGGGCTTTTCAGGTGTGTTTTTTCCACACCAGTTTATTGTTACCCTATAATGTATTTCAGATAACTACACCTTTTAACAACAGGGAAAAAAACAATACAATCTGTGATTGGTGCTTTACATGTCAGTCAGACGACTCTTTCTGTCTTAGCAGATGGTCTCGGCCAGAAACAACAGCAACAATCCTCTATCCTCCTGCAAAAGTCCAGAGAACAATGGGAAATGTGAATGCTGATGTCATGGATTCCTGGTGACTGCAGTAGATAAAGCGTAATGCTCTGTCATTTGTAACCACTGACAGCTGTCGGCTCTTCTCTCTATCGCTCAGGCTGAGCTTTAGTGGACTTTAATTGGAGGGTTAAGAAGAAATCGACAAAGTTAATGTGAGACTTTCTCTGACAAATGAAGTGGGTAAAGAAGTGTGAGGTCTGTTGGATACAATTAGTTCTTACAGAGTGGAATGTGATGGAGCGCTCGCCACATATCCTACAGTGCCAAAGAAGCTGTGGAACAGGAACCTGGGACATGATAATGAACAATTACACTGCCAATTCTTTTAAAAATTGATACTTTTGACTTTCCGTTTTCTTATTGGTGGGACAGTGAAACGTTTTGTGTGTATGTTTCCATCTGCTTAAACAACGGGTTCTTACTCCAAAGGAGTCAAATACTGGTTCTTGCGCAAGAGCCCTGAGCATCACTTTTAAGCCATGTGGCCGATGAAAGGATTTGTTTGGGAATGATGTTCAATTTGGATTTATAGCAGTAGTCCGCACTGGTTAATGTTTAATCTGCTGTTTTTTGTACACATTCTGCTTGTTTCGCTCGTACTTATTTTTTTGTGATTGGCCAACTTAAACAGAACCCTGAGTGTTGCTTGTTGTACCACAGAATGTATCTTTGATAAAAGTTCATTTAGATGAGATTCACATTTTAGTTGGCCAGCTACAAAAAAATCAAAAGGAATACAGGAGCAGCTGATTAAATGAATTTGTTTAAATGTATTATACAATTTAAGATTTTTATAAGAATATTTCAACTCTGTAGGTTCATATAATACAAGTTGAAAAAATCTTCCGGCCAGATTGAGGTTTGTACGTTGATGAGGGTGATGTTCAAAATGCCTCTCGGGAATAGTTTCCTTTTTGGGTGAAATATTCCCAGTACCAGCACTCTCTATACGCATATTACGCTGTCTGTGTAGGACACCAACTCCCTAGGGGGGCACCAGAAGCTCCACCAGCTGCACGTTGTACGTCAAGGACCCGGTAGAATTCATGGACCACAGTCTATCACCTCACGCTCGCTCCACGCCTCGTAACTTTCACTCGATTCCACTTGACTCACTTCTGTTGTCACTTTCCTTGTCACGTTGATGTCAAAAGAATGGTTTTACCTAGCCCTACTTACCTAAAGTCTTCTGCAAAAACACTTTTTCAGTTCTTCATACTCATTCACAGCATATGTCATATAATAAAGTCATTAAACCTACTGAATTTTACGTACAGGTTTCTAATGTTGACAACTCCTTAATAAATGCTTCACAGATGTCCACTGTTGAATAAGGTTATTAAGCATTAATAACAAGTGAGGTAAAATGGTTCACTTTTTGGCTGGTATTGTATAAATCTCTGCATATCAATGAATTATAATACACTTGTTTATGAATGAATAGTCATTAATAAACCTCTAAACAAATTAAATATTGAAGTTCCTGGATTTGGGTAGTTGACATCAAATGCTGTGGATAAGTTATAGATACTCCATCTAACTTTACATTTAAGTACATTTTCATAGGTAAATCATGTTGAATAACTGTTATTGTGTATTTATAATATTTTGCATTTTATATTTTATGTAACAATTATATTATGATATTTATTTATAACATGTTAATTTACATTCACATTGTAGCTATATAAAATGGCTCACTAAAGGCTGGTACGGCATGAAAATCACCCTTTACATGTATGTTGTATTAAACGTGTATAAATGATTTTGAACACATTTGTAAATTAATATTAGTTATTAATAATTCCCATTATAAACCCTTAACAAAAGGAACATTATTGTGAAGTGTTACCCAGCAGGCCTCTTCACTAAACAAACTCTTAAGTGGCTCTTTTGGTGTCTATGTAGTGACACAAAGTGAACAACCAGAATAAGTAAGGGTGACACAATCTCTCCTTTTATTCTCACTATAGTTTTCAATTTTGCTGCATATTGTCACATAAATCATGAATTTGGGCCTTTTATGTTTTTGATTAATAAAAGTATGGATAAGTGTGTTTATTACACATTTATAACATGCACAGAGTGAGTGAAATTCACACAATACTTGCCAAATCATTTCTAAAACTGTTTGGCAATATTGTATGACTGTCACCCTTACTTATTCTGGTTGTTTATACAGACACACACGGCTTTACTTGACTCTTTCGGAGTGAGGATGGGTTGTGAAAGAAGTCAACTGAGCGACTCTGCAAAGACGTGCATTTACAATTGAATATTTCAGTTCATTCTCTGCCAGCTTTATTGACTCACAAACAAAACGAATGGACGAATGGAGTGAGTTGTATGGAAATCTTCATGATTTTGGTGATGAGGTACTTGATACGATCATGAAGGAAGCAACAATAAAAAAATTTATATTACAGAACATGAAAGGGGGCGGGGCTCGCGAGAGGTAAAGATGTTAGCGCACCGTAGCGTTTCCCCCCATGACCACTGACAGATACGACTGTCTCTTGGTCCTCTTGTGCAGGTGGTAGTTGAGATTTCAGTTGATGACACACAGACTTTGATGCGTCGCACCGCTGACACTGAAATGGCGGAAAGGCCTCCTGTATTCCACGAGACTGACACGAGTGCTCATTGTTCAATGGCAGCATTGTCTCCACTCATTTATTTCAGTCAAGGTCTACAGATATAAATAAAAGGAAATGTTTCTGGTGCCTTTTCACTGCCCGGCGGCCTTGAGCGCAGTAATACAGCCACATTTCATCAAAAGTGCTGAATCTCCATCTGTCACCGAACATGACGTACAGCTCCATCAAATGTTCATGTTGCATCTAATTCTCACTGATAAATACTGTAAATACAACAGAAAAGTTTCTGTAGCCGTTCTCTGTATTTGTGTCACTTGAAGTCAACATGAAATCAAAATTTCTTTACTCATCCTCATGTTGTCGTAAACCTGTACACTGCGAGTTTCTATGGAACACCAAAAGACACATTTTTGAGATTCTTCATGCAGCTTCTTAAATTGTTCTTTAATTAAAGAGGCACAGCAGAAATGATGTCAGTTTATGTTCTACATCTTTATGTTTTTTGTGCTTTATTATAGCAGTTTCGATTGACTCATTTAAAATCATTTTTAATTCATCTTGAGGCCCGAGTTGGCCCCGGGCCCCTGGTGTTTAGAACTCCAGCACATTTTGATGCAACTGAACTTCTACTTTTCCTGCGCAGTACTTTTTCAAGTCAACAAGTGGTCTGTAGATGGAGCTCTGCTCATTAAAACTAACATTCACAGTCAATGGCACACTGCAGTAGTCTCTGTTCTCGGGTTCTAGAATAACTATGCTTGAGTGAGAAAAGGGAAATGCAATAAATGCACTTCTGTGACTGATTAACCTCAAAGCACGCAGTGCATCAAGAAACAAGTGCACAACAGAAAATATCTGCCATTGGAACAAGACAAAATAGTCTTGTGCCTATTATAAATAGTTGTCTTTTCTCCTTTACTTAAGACTGGACTGCCCCATGTGTGTAAGTGAGTAAAGTACAATCATCTGCAGTGCCTTGAAGCACAATGACTTAATTTAGTTATCAATGGAAATCTAATTACAATAATGTACAGACAGAATCATTCAGTGTTCTCCACTGTCTCACAGGTGCTTTTCCTTGTGTGTGACAGAGACTTCAATGCAAAAGGAGATTTTTAGCAGAATCATCACGCTGTTCTTTTCCATGCAGTGCAAGTGGATGGTGATCTACACTGTAAACACAGACATACACATTGTGCGAGTCTTCTGAAGTCATGCGATAGCTTAGTGTGAGGAACAGACTGATATTTAATTTTCTGTTTTCTGAGAATCTACTTTTGCTGTAGCATTTATTCAAAATGACCACATTGCAATCAGTCAACCACAAATGTCGACGGGGGAGAATAGGGTGGCTGACCTCACAAAAAGGGCCTCCAACTTTAGCCTGTGTAAGCCTGTGCATCAAAGGGATAGTTCATCATTTACTCACCCTCATGTCATCCCAGATGTGTGTGACTTTCTTTCTAATGCAGAACACAAATTATTATTTTTAGAAATATATATTAGCTCTGTAGGTCCAAGCTCCGAAAAATCACATAAAAGTAATCCATAAGACTCCAGTGGTTTAATCCAGTGTTTCCCAACCACTGTGCCGCACACTAGTTTGCCGTGAAAGATTGTCAGGTGTGCCGTGGAAAATTATCAAATTCCACTAAACAAATAAATGCATGAAAAAAAATATAATAATTTCAGGAATCCAAACTCCTCCCCTTCAGAGAAATTCGCAGTTTTGAAACCATAATTGGTCACTTTTGTGATTATGAAGAGCAATGATTAATGTGCAAAAGTGAGTGATATTTATACGTGTAAAGGGTCATCACATGACTCGCGTCAGTGCTGCAGAATACATTGAAGTCTATGAAGTGAGTGATATTTATACGTGTAAAGGGTCATCACATGACTCGTGTCAGAGCTGCAGAATACATTGAAGTGTATGAAGTGAGTGATATTTATACGGGTAAAGGGTCATCACATGACTCGTGTCAGCGCTGCAGAATACATTGAAGTCTATGAAGTGAGTGATATTTATACGAGTAAAGGGTCATCACATGACTCGTCAGCGCAGCAGAATACATTGAAGTCTATGAAGTGAGTGATATTTATACGTGTAAAGGGTCATCACATGACTCGCGTCAGTGCTGCAGAATACATTGAAGTCTATGAAGTGAGTGATATTTATACGAGTAAAGGGTCATCACATGACTCGTCAGCGCAGCAGAATACATTGAAGTCTATGAAGTGAGTGATATTTATACGTGTAAAGGGTCATCACATGACTCGCGTCAGTGCTGCAGAATACATTGAAGTCTATGAAGTGAGTGATATTTATACGTGTAAAGGGTCATCACATGACTCGTGTCAGAGCTGCAGAATACATTGAAGTCTATGAAGTGAGTGATATTTATACGGGTAAAGGGTCATCACATGACTCGTGTCAGCGCTGCAGAATACATTGAAGTCTATGAAGTGAGTGATATTTATACGGGTAAAGGGTCATCACATGACTCGCATCAGTGCTGCAGAATACATTGAAGTCTATGAAGTGAGTGATATTTATACGAGTAAAGGGTCATCACATGACTCGTCAGCGCAGCAGAATACATTGAAGTCTATGAAGTGAGTGATATTTATACGTGTAAAGGGTCATCACATGACTCGCGTCAGTGCTGCAGAATACACTGAAGTCTATGAAGCGAGTGATATTTATACGAGTAAAGGGTCATCACATGACTCGTGTCAGCGCTGCAGAATACATTGAAGTCTATGAAGTGAGTGATATTTATACGTGTAAAGGGTCATCACATGACTCGTGTCAGAGCTGCAGAATACATTGAAGTGTATGAAGTGAGTGATATTTATACGGGTAAAGGGTCATCACATGACTCTCGTCAGTGCTGCAGAATACATTGAAGTCTATGAAGTGAGTGATATTTATACGTGTAAAGGGTCATCACATAACTCGCGTCAGCGCTGCAGAATACATTGAAGTCTATGAAGTGAGTGATATTTATACGGGTAAAGGGTCATCACATGACTCACGTCAGTGCTGCAGAATACATTGAAGTCTATGAAGTGAGTGATATTTATACGGGTAAAGGGTCATCACATGACTCTCGTCAGTGCTGCAGAATACATTGAAGTCTATGAAGTGAGTGATATTTATACGAGTAAAGGGTCATCACATGACTCGTCAGCGCAGCAGAATACATTGAAGTCTATGAAGTGAGTGATATTTATACGTGTAAAGGGTCATCACATGACTCGCGTCAGTGCTGCAGAATACACTGAAGTCTATGAAGCGAGTGATATTTATACGTGTAAAGGGTCATCACATGACTCGTGTCAGCGCTGCAGAATACATTGAAGTCTATGAAGTGAGTGATATTTATACGTGTAAAGGGTCATCACATGACTCGTGTCAGAGCTGCAGAATACATTGAAGTGTATGAAGTGAGTGATATTTATACGGGTAAAGGGTCATCACATGACTCTCGTCAGTGCTGCAGAATACATTGAAGTCTATGAAGTGAGTGATATTTATACGTGTAAAGGGTCATCACATGACTCGCGTCAGCGCTGCAGAATACATTGAAGTCTATGAAGTGAGTGATATTTATACGTGTAAAGGGTCATCACATGACTCGTGTCAGTGCTGCAGAATACATTGAAGTCTATGAAGTGAGTGATATTTATACGTGTAAAGGGTCATCACATGACTCGTGTCAGTGCTGCAGAATACATTGAAGTCTATGAAGCGCGTGATATTTATACGTGTAAAGGGTCATCACATGACTCGTGTCAGTGCTGCAGAATACATTGAAGTCTATGAAGTGAGTGATATTTATACGGGTAAAGGGTCATCACATGACTCTCGTCAGTGCTGCAGAATACATTGAAGTCTATGAAGTGAGTGATATTTATACGTGTAAAGGGTCATCACATGACTCGCGTCAGCGCTGCAGAATACATTGAAGTCTATGAAGTGAGTGATATTTATACGGGTAAAGGGTCATCACATGACTCTCGTCAGTGCTGCAGAATACATTGAAGTCTATGAAGTGAGTGATATTTATACGTGTAAAGGGTCATCACATGACTCGCGTCAGCGCTGCAGAATACATTGAAGTCTATGAAGTGAGTGATATTTATACGTGTAAAGGGTCATCACATGACTCGCATCAGTGCTGCAGAATACATTGAAGTCTATGAAGTGAGTGATATTTATACGTGTAAAGCAGTGGTTCTCAACCTTTTTTGAACAAACGCCCCCCTGACCTCTTCATGATCCTCTTAACGCCCCCCCCCCTAAAAAAAAACAAAAACACTTCAGAAATACTATTACAGCCAAACAATTGCAACACTGATACCTGAAAAAAAAAAAACTGAAACAGAAGTTTCTTATTGTATTTAAACTACATGTAAAAGCCTCAAGTTGAGTAATATTGTGTTTTGAAAAAAATGCAAAAACACATGGATTGTTTGAAAGGTATTGCAAATGTATTTAGAAATTCAAACAAATTCAGGCTCACACACAAATTTTTTTAAGATGAACCAATCACGTGAACAATAACGTAACTAACCTAAATGGCCAATGAAAAACCAGCGGTTGTTCCGCACTCAATTAGGCAATATATACTAGGCTTCAAATTTGAATAGCCTACAAACGGTCATTTGATTTCAAATGACGAACAAAGACGACAACAGCTCGGCCACCTGAACTGAACCGAAGAAAAAACGACGTCAAAAACAGCCACTTTTTTTTTATTAATTACGGTCATTAGTGTGAGCCCTGAGCACTAATTATGCGCCTAATTATGTATTCCGCGTTATGTACAGAAAAAGCCGGTGAAAGCGCCTCTATTTTGCGCTGAAAATTCTCCGCCTCTTAAAAGCATGTGTAACTTAGGAAGCGGCTCTCCTGGCATATCCTCCTGGTGAAGTGGCAGCAGTAATCCGAGCAAGACGAAGACATAGGCTAAGGAGAAGAGCTGAAAAGATTTTTGCGCAGGCCGCCTGTTGAGTACCTCTGAGTAACGCCCCCATTTGTGCCTGAGCGCCCCCCTCTCTGCTGCCTCGTTCACACTGCCCCCAACACTGTCCAAACGCCCCCTAGGGGGCGGTACCGCCCCAGTTGAGAAACGCTGGTGTAAAGGGTCATCACATGACTCGTGTCAGTGCTGCAGAATACATTGAAGTCTATGAAGTGAGTGATATTTATACGTGTAAAGGGTCATCACATGACTCTCGTCAGCACGGCAGAATACATTGAAGTCTATGAAGTGAGTGATATTTATACGCGTAAACGGTCATCACATGACTCTCGTCAGTGCTGTAGAATACATTGAAGTCTATGAAGTGAGTGATATTTATACGTGTAAACGGTCATCACATGACTCTCGTCAGTGCTGTAGAATACACTGAATTCTGTGAAGTGAGTGATATATATATATAAGGGGTCCTCACATGACACGTGCCAACGTTGCAGAATACATTGAAGTCTATGAAGTGAGTGATATTTATACGTGTAAAGGGTCATCAAATTTTTTCCCCACTGTCACTGCGGGGAAAAAACATTCATCTGCATCGTGTCTCTCTTGTTCATCTGTTCTCTACATAAATACAGTAAATAAATGTATAATTTGCTCTATGCTCGTCTTATAATTCATGATTAAAAATGAAAATGTGATCGAAAATAAAAGCTATTAAATGTCTTACTATCATTAAAATATGAAAATTAAAATGACGGGTAATAATAGATTATGACGGAAATTTTACTGCCCTGTCCGTCAAAACGACAGACGATGAGAAAGTCGATTGCAAGCACTGTATGTGCTATTTTTGTGTATTTCTAATTTTGTTTTTGCATAGCCGAAGTAAACATGCTACTAAGACGGACAGAAAACATGGACAAGTTCTTGAAAAGGAAAAATACTGACGATGGTTAGCTTATGTGGGATAGTGGTGTGCCGTAGGATTATTTAGTCATAAAAAGTGTGCTGTGGCAGTAAACAGGTTGGGAAACACTGGTTTAATCCATGTGTTCAGAAGTGAATGAGAGGTGTGGGTGAGAAACAAATCAATATTTAAGTTCTTTTTTTTTACTATAAATCTCCACTTAAATGTTCACTTTCAGATATAAAAGTGAAACTAAACAGGCACTATATGTGACTTTCAGATGTGAAAGTGAAAGTAGAGATTTACAGTAAAGAAGGACTTAAATATTGATCTGATGGATTTAACCACCGGAGTCAAATCGATTACTTTTATGCTGTATTTATGTGCTTTTTGGACCTTCTGAGTTCACCATTCACTTGAATTGTATGGACCCACAGAGCTGAAATATTATTCTAAAAATCTTAATTTGTTTTCTGCAGAAGGAAGAAAGTCACACACATCTGCGATGGCATGAGGGTGAGTAAATGATGAGAGAATTAAAATTTTTGGGTGAACTATCTCTTTAATGCACCCCTGGTGATGGGTTTAAAGGCACTATCTTAGAAATGAACACTAGCACAAATGTGATGTGTATTTGTACAAAAGCGTCGGCATCTAAGAATGAGTGTTTTTTTTGCGTTGTTCATCCGTACCACTAGGTGTCAGTATAAAGTCCAGCACACTGTCATATCAGTCAGTGAAACTTAAAAAAGACAAAGATTTAGATTTTTTTTGTTGTTGTTGTTTTTAATCAAACTTTGTTTTCCATACAAATTGTGTTGCTCCATCAATATTCAATAAAAAGAAATGTATTTGGTCATTATTCACTTTGAAACAAGATAAATCACATATTAACCCTGCTGTATTTGTGTGATTCTCATGACACCAGTCAAGAAAATGTCCTGGTTTATTCCAAAATCATAAATAACATATACAAAATTATGTTTTGCATATTGTCATTTTTTTAAGGTCTATTTTAAGAGCCATGACATTTTCTTTACATTATTTTCAAGGGCAGTTTTGCTAAATTTATCCCAATTTCTCATTACCGCAAAAAAACAAACAAAAAAAAACCTTCAGCTGACAAGTTATCCTACTGAGAATTTGGGGGTAAAATGTGCTAAAGAATCCTGAAAATAATGCCACTAACTGTCCTAAAAGTAGGCTTAAATTTCTATTTCCAATATATATATACATAATCACCCATTCTACGTAGAAATACATTTAGTTTAGTAGATTTCTTTGACTTTGATTTATTTAAAATGGCCTGCACTAACCTTTCACTCTCTGTTTTCGACATGCAAGAACTCCACACACTGCAGCGACTGCATGAAAACGTGTTTGGATTCACTTTGTTGGTGTAATTGATTATTTTGTGAGAAATCTATGTGACAGACATTCTCAATTAGTTGTGTGGTGACAGTGCTAATTCTCTTGAAAAGCATCCCAAAATGCCTGCCAATAGCTGCGCTTTAACAACAGAAATTCATTTCAGTGATGCGCAGCTGTGAGCTGCTGTATTGATCAGCTTGTGAATGCGACGGCTCTTTTCTTTGTGTTTTGTGCTGTGACAGACAGATATTGTGTAAGATGTTGTACTGCATTACACCCTTTTACAGCGTGAAGAAGCTCTCAAGTGTCAAGCGGATGTGTTTCCTTGTGAAAGTGAGTTGATAAATGAGTCTTGACTGACTGCTTGTGTCTGTTCAGGTGATACAGTGAAATTGGTGTGCTGTACGATTGCTGATAATCGAAATTTTCAAAGAAAATAAACGATATTTAGGTATATCAAATTAAGTTCACACTGCAAGGCAAAAAGCCCAATTCCAATCTACTAAAATCAGATATGTTGCATATTTTAAGCTGTTATCATTCATATCATATATCAACTATTATTTTAAAAGAGCAAGATACTGTAAGTACCTGCAATAGTTTTTTTTATATTATAATTTTTTGGCACGTGGCAACCTCAGAAGTCTTGACTTCTAAAATTAAAATAATTCAACAAGATAATCATTTTGACTTAATTGTTGAATTGATATTCAGAATTTATTTTTGTATATAATGTATTTTTTAAATTAAAAATGTATTTTAATTACCTAAAATGTATTATTTAGCTAATAGATATTCAGGAGAAATCCTGCCGCACTCCCCCCTCACTATTCTAAACAGCACTGTGGCAGCTGTGGAGTCATTCACGTTCTTGGGCTATACCATCTCACAGGGCCTGAAGTGGGACACCCACATAGACTCCAATGTGATGAAGACTCAGCAGAGGATGTACTTCCTTCACCAGCTGAGGAAGTTCAACCTACCACAGGAGCTGCTGACACAGTTCTACTCTGCCGTCATTGAGTCTGTCCTGTGTACATCTATAACTGTCTGGTGTGGTTCAGCCACCAAATCAGACATAGGATAATACAACGAAGAGTCAGGACTGCTGAGAGGACTATTGATGCCCCCTGTCCACCCTCCAATACCTGTACATCTCCAGAGTGAGGAAACATGCAGGTAGAATCACCCCACACCACCTGCAAACTCCATTTTTGAACTGTTGCCCTCTGGCCGGCACTACAGAACACTCAGCACCAGGACAACCAGGTACAAGAACAGTTTTTACCCTTATGCCATTGTAAAGGTATTCAATGGAAAGGAGGAGGCGAGAACCGGCTTTTCAATATAAATAATAGTTTAATGATAAACTCAAAAGACAACAAACACACACATGACGGACATGTCCATTAACGATCTCTCTCTCCCGCCCGATCCCCTGCAGTCGACCTTTAACCCTCACGGAGGCATAATTAGCCTAATACGGGACCGGGTGTGTAGGATCACGACCCGGCCCCGCCCTCCGCCCTGCCACAGCCATTTACCTCTTGAACAAATAACTGTCTTCAGGACTCCTATAGTGCAATTAAATGTATAAATATGTCATGTACATATGTAAATTCACTCATATTTAATTTAACTGTACTTACCCCTACCTTGCACATATATTACCACATGTACATATGCCATTCTATGTTATTTGTCCTAATATATATATATATATATATATTACGGAAGCGTATTGCATTCACTTGAGAAAAAAAAATCTACTCTGTAGAGTAATTTTTCATTAAAAAAAATATTGAGATCCCTCAAAATCCTGCCAGGAGCTCTATTTTAGCTGGATTGCATGGAAGTAAACATGTCCCGCCTTTCAAGTCTAATCCGGTTTTATTTTACTTTGGGTCTGAGACAATTTATAGAGATATATTTTAAACTTGGCCTTCAATACAAAGACATTACTGTCTATGACATTTGTAATACTGTCATGGCTGAGACACGCTTTGATCTTCCAAAGGACACTAATCAAGCAATAGACTTGTACTTGCATTTAACACGAGAACTACCGGAATTCTAGAACTACTAGAATGGCCATAGTGGTCATTCTGACCGTTCATACTAGACTGTACCAAATGTCATATTTACATTCGAAACTTCTATTGAGGTTTTAGAATGAAGCTTCTAATGTCTGTCGTCATATTTTATGGCGTCATCACCCTAAAAATGTATTGAATAAAATAGAATAATATGGATTAAATGGAGCGTCAAGCGAACGCAGATAGTCCTACATAATACGATCTTTTTTTGTAATATATAATAGTGCTAGACTATACACATACATAGGCCTATATATATATATATATATATGCCCTCTGGCCGGCACTACAGAACACTCAGCACCAGGACAACCAGGTACAAGAACAGTTTTTACCCTTATGCCATTGTAAAGGTATTCAATGGAAAGGAGGAGGCGAGAACCGGCTTTTCGATATAAATAATAGTTTAATGATAAACTCAAAAGACAACAATATATATATATTAGCTGCTAGACTGCCCCGGAAGGTGCGTGCCTCGCTTTGTGTACAGCAAGTTTTTTCACCACAGTGAAAATGTTTTCGAAAGTCTAAACGCCAACAAACATGGATTGAGGCGGAATATTTCGTTAGATAAAAACATGTTGTGAATTTTGGAAATGATTACATCCATTTATTGGAAATTGGAAACAATCCTATGCAGCCACCACTGGAATCAAATCCATGAATAAATGAATCTGTTATATTAATAATAAACACCAGGACACGAAATTTTAATTCTAATGAATGTGAAAATGTATTAGTTCATCGACAACCACAGAACTTGCTATTGTAGCTGATTACAGATACAAATTTGATTATTTATATTAAATTATTCTCCTAAAAGGGGGCCCCCTTTTTTGTTCAAGTGAGCCCACTTTTAGGAGAATTCGTTCATAATGATTTTACAGCATATTATTTTCATTATAGTTTTACAGCATGATATTTTTGCTCACAGTAAATCAAATATTGCTTTCTAAATCAGTTTTCCCACAGTTTAGCTAATGTTCATATTCTTTATTAACTGTTTTGTCCATTTTGGGTTAGGCCTGTGTGTGTTTCATACATGTCTAAGGTTTTTACTATGCATTGAAATACACATTGGTGATGTTTTTATAAGCTATTGTATTGATTTGTTTTTATTTTACAAAGAGAATAATTTAATATAAATAATAAAATTTGTATCTGTAATTAGCTACAATAGCAATAGAGAATTCCGGTAGTTCTCGTGTTAAATGCAAGTACAAGTCTATTGCTTGATTCGTGTCCTTTGGAAGATCAAAGCGTGTCTCAGCCATGACAGTATTACAAATGTCATAGACAGTAATGTCTTTGTATTGAAGGCCAAGTTTAAAATATATCTCTATAAATTCATGCGCATCCAAGTCTCAGACGACTCAAAGTAAAATAAAACCGGATTAAACTTGAAAGGCGGGACATGTTTACTTCCATGCAATCCAGCTAAAATAGAGCTCCTGGCAGGATTTTGAGGGATCTCAATATTTTTTTTAATGAAAAATTATCTCGTAATTCTGAGATAATTAAGTCGTTAATTCAGAAAAACAGAGTAGATTTTTTTTTCTCAAGTGAATGCAATACGCTTCTGTAATATATATATATGTTTATACTCTTAACTTGTTTTATACTGTGTCTCACTGTAATGTTCTGTGTGCACTCCTGTCACCAAAATAAAAAATGTCCTTGTGTACGTGAGAACACTTGGCAATAAACTCACTCATTTTTATAGTATTTAGATAACTCAACAATCTACATGTTTTAAAGGTTCAGCACCTTTCACTGACCATTTGTTAAAAAAAGAAGCAAAATGACCAAAAATATGACATTGTTTGACTCTTTCTACAGCATAGTGGGAAGACAAGAAATTAATCTCATTCCAACTGATCAGATTTTACACAAAATGTTGTTTTGACGCATTTGTCAACCCTGTTACTGAAGTTATTGAAAGAATAATAATCAGCCACATATTTTTCTCTTTAATTTATGGGAAATATGAGTTCCCTGTCTGTCACTCACTTCGATGTAGTGTCAGGTGAAGCGACACTAGGGGACTTTCTTGAAGGCCTCGGTTACCTTTGAACTTGAGAAAAGGCCAATGAGAATTCGGCATGTCCCTCCCCCGGACATACGGGTATAAAGGGAGGGAATTGTGCATTTGTTCATTCAGATTTCATCTTCAGAGCCGAGCGGTTGTGCAATCAGTGAGCTGAGATCACTACTGTTCCACACACCTCTGTAGAGCGTATGCTGTTGATCTGCATATCAGCGGCTTTCTCCTTGTCTGCACTACAGTGCATCTTTACACCTGGGCGCTTCAACAGCACTTCTAAAAAGAGAGTATTTCCTAAAAGTGTTTATTTTCGCTAAAAGAGCAAAACACAGCTGGTGTTGAACATCCTTTTCAGGACACGTCTTTGTAAAGATGCGCTTCCGCCCCTGTGTTCTTCCTGGATGCGGTCAATTTCTCTCTGCTCCTAACAGTCATAGACGCTGCCTCGTGTGTCTGGGCCACGATCACACCGAAGTGGCTGGCGTATGTGGATGTTTCATGTTCTCACTGCGAGAACTTTACCATGGCAACGTTGCGGTCGTGGCTTCTCCTGTGATGGATGACCCAGGAAACGAGACGTTTGCTCCGGCGCTGGTAAGCAGACCACTCCGTCCTCCGGTGGAGGGCTGGGAGGAGAAACCTTGTTTGACTTTATTTCCTTTGCCGTACCTACATTCTCAATAAAAGAGCGATTTCCTCATTTCCTGGGTCCTCTGGCCCGCAAATGCCGTTCTCACAGCAACCCGGACACCTCTCGCCTCTGGACACTCGACTGCTGCCCCCCCGGCTGGCCAGTTCTGACGAGTCTAGAGGACGCCTACACGGGACCTCCTCCTCAGTCACTAACCCACCCCCTGCCGGGTGTGCAGAGTAAGGTAAATGCTTTGAGCCTTCTCTCAGCACCAAAGCCTCGGGACGCGTTTTTGCCTCCCGACACCACCCTACCTGCTCCGCCCTGCTGCAAATCCTCGCCAGGTACATCAAAAATGATCATGCACCCTCTGGCATCTGCACCCAGCTCTCTGGAACCTCCACGTCTGGCCCCTGGGTGGGATGCGGAAGATCTAAGTGGCCTACCACGTGCTGTCGTAGACACTATCAACCAAGCCAGAGCTCCCTCTACCAGGCAACTTTATGCTCTGAAGTGGCACTTGTTCTTCCCGATCTGAAGATCCTCAGAGATGCGCAGTCGGGTCAGTGCTCTCGTTTCTGCAAGAGAGGCTGAAGGGGAGGCTGTCCCCATCCACCTTGAAGGTTTATGTAGCCACCATATCGGCTCACCATGAAGCAGTGGACGGTAAGTCCCTGTGGAAGCACGATCTGATTATCAGGTTCCTTAGAAGTGCCAGGAGGCTGAACCCTCCCAGGCCATGCCTGTTCCCCTCATGGGATCTCTCTGTGGTCCTTTCAGGCCTTCAGAGACCCCCCTTTGAGCCTCTAGAATCAGTCGAGCTCAAACACTTCTCCTTGAAGATGGCCCTCCTGATTGCGCTCGCTTCCATCAAGAGGGTTGGGGATCTGCAAGGGTTCTCTGTCAGCGACACTTGCCTGGAGTTCGGTCCGTCAGACACTCATGTCGTCCTAAGACTGCGACCGGGCTACATGCCCAAGGTTCCTACGACCCCCTTCATGGACCAGGTAGTGAACCTGCAAGCCCTGCACAGAGAGGAGGCAGACCTAGACTTTTCGTTGCTGTGTCCGGTGTGTGCTTTGCGAATTTGGATTAATCCCCCGTGTGTATTTTCCGTGATACGGACAGGTCACTGACTGATAACTTCATTTAAATCTGCAACCCTGTTACACATTCTGGCGTAGTTTTTTCTTCTTATATGTAGCTAATTTTTATGTTTATTTCTTCAAATTTCAAAATGATCTGCATTTTAAACTATATTTAGACATATCCCAAATTTTGGCAACAGGGTTGAAAAACAAAATGGTAAACCTCAAATAAAATGTATATAAAAAGTTCATAATATTTAGTTTGACCTCCAAACGTCAGCAATCTACATTTTCTGAAGGTTCAGCACATACTTTTACTGACCATTTGTTGAAAAAGAAACCAAATGATGTTTTAATTTGAACTGATTCTTCACTTCGTAGTTTGAAAACTACATAGATAAACTACAGCCACTCTCAACACTCGAGGTCACTCAGACACACGGCAGAAACGTTATTCGGGACCCAAGGCTGTTTTTGTACAGATGCCCATATTGAAATGAAGAACTGGATGTGTCATTTGTGATTCTCCGTCCTGAATGAATTATGTACCTGTGTGAACTATCGTGATAATTTGCAGGACGTCATGGGAGAGGAAATGCGGCCCCATTCCCACTACACCCCACTGGACGCACACTTATTTATTTACAGCATGTTTTGCACTCATCTCATAACACTGTAAATTACCTGCTGGTCAAGGTTCTGTTTTCAAGCGCACGAGTGTAGAGACGACAAAGTATATGATCTATAAGACATTTAATCCAGGAATCATATATGATCTGCCCATTTCCATATATCAAGTCTTAAAGGTCATATTTTAAATAGAAAATCACATTTAGGAATATAAATCTGTGAATTATGGCCGCTGATATGTATTCTAATGCATGAAGTAAATTGATGCAGTCAAGACAAGAATGCAAGTGGATATGCATGTGGTGTTCTCTCTTATTTGAGAAAATGAATGTGCCACTTTTCATCATAACTTTTTATTATTTTTTTTAAACAGTTTTAAACAAAATCAAGCTACAGTGATATGATCTGTTAACCAAAAATGTGTGCAATTACCTTGAGGGTCATTCAGTGCTCTTCATATATATATCTCCCCATACATTATGACCGAATTTTCAAATATTTGTTTTAATAAGTCAGCTTTCAAAAGCTGCTGTATAACAGGAATGACCCTTGAAACAAAAATCTACTGTATATGAAACATTTCATCACTTTGTGTTGACAGACACTTGAAATATTTTCAGAGGCTAGAACTGGGCAGAAATGTCATGAAATAAAATGCTTTGTCGAGAGACAGACTGACTGAAAGACAGACAGACAGAGACGGAGAGATAGACATCAGACAGAGAGACAGACAGGCAGACAGAGAGAGAGAGAGACAGACAGAGAGAGACAGAGAGACAGAAAGGCAGACAGACAGACAGACAGAGAGAGAGACAGACAGACAGACAGAGAGAGAGACAGACAGACAGAGACAGAGAGACAGACAGACAGAGAGACAGACAGGCAGACAGACAGACAGAGAGAGAGAGAGAGAGAGAGAGCGAGACAGCAGACAGACAGACAGAAAGAGAGACAAAGAGTCTGACAGACAGAAAGACAGACATAGAGACATACAGATGGTTTGTGGGTCAGGCTGTGGCTCCCTTGAGACGGACTGTTTGCAGAAAGATCTCCACTGTAACGGCAAACAAGTGCATTTCTTTTAAGCCAATGGAGACTTCTAACCTTTGGTTGACATGCAGAAAAGGTCGAGTCCATCCCATGTATCTCTGAACATTTCCTCCCCGCCGCGACACATGCGCCTCACGCTGCACACTAACTCAAACGCATCCGTCTGTGGATCTGCAACAAACTCTCTGTGCGTTTACATGCACATCAATATGCTGATAAATGAATCCGACAACACAAGAAGATTTGAAATCAACTGATAATTCTCTGATTTTCACATCAAACACACTTGTGCATATTTAATAAGCTGCTAAAAACACCAGTGAATTTGTTTACATGCAACACAAAATTGGTGAAAAGGGTGAAAATGTACCTGTGTTGATCCATTGATGCTTAAACCGTTGAAGGCGTTTAGATGATCACATACATGCTGGGTTTATTAAGTATAATCAGTGTGAACATGCATGTAAACACACCTTCCTCTGATACTGTGCTCTCTCTGGGCATCCAATAACCCGATATGATTTGGTTTATTTATCTAAATGAATTAGCACTTTAGTCCCTAATTTAAGCAGCTAAACAAACTTGCCTTGCCTAGTTTGCAAAAGTCTTGTCAGTTGATGTAATGTGAGTTCTGGTAAAGTTTATCTTAAGGGTGAAGTGTGTCATTTTTTGATAAAACTTTCTCGTATCCCAGTTTAAAGGAATATTCCAGGTTCAGTACTTGTAAAACTCAATCAACAGCATTTGTGGCATCATGTTGATTACCACAGTAAATAAATAATAATAAATATATATTTAAAACTATTATTTTATACATAAAAATTTGTAAAGTATACAAATACTGTATATAAAAAAATGAATCTGGGTTATGTGAGGCACTTACAGTGGAAGTAAATGGGTTCAATCCGTAAAGCAGATGGCAGCGTGATCAGAAAACCTGTTTGAAAACAGTCATTATTTTTGCAGTTCTGTTTGGTGACGGTGCAGAAGTTAAACACTTGACCTTAAAGTCAAATGTGACCGAAGGAACTTTGAAAGGAAACTGCACTTGAAATGTATTAAACACCTGAATTGTATATTCCACAATAAAAAACAGCAGCGAGTGAAAAACTAAAGTATGAAACAAGCTCAGTGGACCAGCTGAAGCTATGAGGTGATAGAGTGATGAAAGAACAAGCCTTTTATTATATTTCTGTGCTGGCAGCTCTCCAGGGATTTCTGTACGCTCTGTTTTCAGTCCTAGTGTAATTTTAGCTTTTACTTTATGTAAAGTGTATACTGCGACTCTGTTCAAGCGCAATCACTCACACTGACTCACACCCTCATGCCGTCTCAGACTTTCTTTCTGTTGCTGAACACAAACAAAGATTTTTTCAAAGATGAATGATGCTTTTTTTTGTTTTTCATATAATGCAAGTCAGTGGTCTCAAAAACTTTCAAGCTCCAAAAAGGGCATAACGACAGCACAAAAGCAATCCATACGACTCCAGTGGTTTAATCCATGTCTTCTGAAAAAAAGTATTTTGCACAAAGCTGTACATGCTTCAGAAGACATGGATTAAACCACTGGAGTCTTATAGATTACCTCTATGTCCTTTTAGGAACTTCAAAGTTTTGGACACCATTGACTTGCATTGGGGCGGCACGGTGGTGCAGCGGTTAGCACTGTCGCCTCACAGCAAAAGGTCGTGGGTTCAAACCCTGGTTGCCCCGGCCTTTCTGTGTGGAGTTTGCATGTTCTCCCCGTGTCTGCGTGGGTTCTCTCCGGGTACTCCGGCTTCCTCCCACCATCCAAAAGACATGCAGGCTAGGTTAATTGGTGTCTCCAAAAAAATTGCCCTAGGTGTGGATGTGGAGGTGGAGGTGGATGTGAGTGTGAGTGTATGTCTGTCTATGTGTGGCCCTGCGATGGACTGGCGACCTGTCCACGGTGTCCCCCGCCTTTCGCCCAATGTTAGCTGGGATAGGCTCCAGCCCCCCACAACCCTGTACACAGGATAAGCGGTTGATGATGGATGGATGGATGGATGACTTGCATTGTATGCATATGAATACATCATATCCCATTAAAATATCTTCATTTGTTTTCCGCAGATGAAAGTCATACAAGTTTGAGACGATGAGAATTATCATTTTTAGGAGGATTATACCTTTACTTCAGAAGAAAATATTTATTGTTCTATTACTTGAAACCTTTCAGACTTATTTGTTAAATCTTTTGCATGACAAGTGCTATCCTTGTTTTAAATAAATGACATTTGCTTTATATTTAGTTTTCTAATGCAATGATATTCAGTTTGGTTAAAGTGTCCAAATACTGTTTCTGTGCACTGAGTATTGTACATTTTACATAATCATAAATTAGGTATATGCATATACACTCACCTAAAGGATTATTAGGAACACCTGTTCAATTTCTCATTAATGCAATTATCTAATCAACCAATCACATGGCAGTTGCTTCAGTGCATTTAGGGGTGTGGTCCTGGTCAAGACAATCTCCTGAACTCCAAACTGAATGTCAGAATGGGAAAGAAAGGTGATTTAAGCCATTTTGAGCGTGGCATGGTTGTTGGTGCCAGACGGGCCGGTCTGAGTATTTCACAATCTGCTCAGTTACTGGGATTTTCACGCACACCCATTTCTAGGGTTTACAAAGAATGGTGTAAAAAGGGAAAAACATCCAGTATGCAGCAGTCCTGTGGGCGAAAATGCCTTGTTGATGCTAGAGGTCAGAGGAGAATGGGCTGAATGATTCAAGCTGATAGAAGAGCAACTTTGCCTGAAATAACCACTCGTTACAACCGAGGTATGCAGCAAAGCATTTGTGAAGCCACAACACGCACAACCTTGAGGCGGATGGGCTACAACAGCAGAAGACCCCACCGGGTACCACTCATCTCCACTACAAATAGGAAAAAGAGGCTACAATTTGCAAGAGCTCACCAAAATTGGACAGTTGAAGACTGGAAAAATGTTGCCTGGTCTGATGAGTCTCGATTTCTGTTGAGACATTCAGATGGTAGAGTCAGAATTTGGCGTAAACAGAATGAGAACATGGATCCATCATGCCTTGTTACCACTGTGCAGGCTGCTGGTGGTGGTGTAATGGTGTGGGGGATGTTTTCTTGGCACACTTTAGGCCCCTTAGTGCCAATTGGGCATCGTTTAAATGCCACGGCCTACCTGAGCATTGTTTCTGACCATGTCCATCCCTTTATGGTCACAAAGCTTGAATCATTTCAAACTGGTTTCTTGTACATGACAATGAGTTCACTGTACTAAAATGGCCCCCACAGTCACCAGATCTCAACCCAATAGAGCATCTTTGGGATGTGGTGGAACGGGAGCTTCGTGCCCTGGATGTGCATCCCACAAATCTCCATCAACTGCAAGATGCTATCCTATCAATATGGGCCAACATTTCTAAAGAATAATTTCAGCACCTTGTTGAATCAATGCCACGTAGAATTAAGGCAGTTCTGAAGGCGAAAGGGGGTCAAACACAGTATTAGTATGGTGTTCCTAATAATCCTTTAGGTGAGTGTATGTTGCACTTGTGATGTAAAGTAGCAGGGCACGAGTCCTGAAGAGCGTGTGAGTTAGCCTAAAGTAATTGTAGTTACAACAATTGTGTTTTTAATCGCACATTTACTTTTTCTGACACTATCGGTTAGGTTTAGGTATATATATATATATATATACATACATATACATATATATATATATATATCTAATATAACAATGACAATATGCATCATGAATATGAAAAAATATTGTTATATAACATTAGTTCCGAGAGAGAAAAACTAAAGGACAGTGGAGGGTTTGAATGGTCCTGATAATGCCAAATAATGTCTGATTTCAAAATGACATTTATATAAGTAGCTATAGCCTACATTATTTTACTGGATCAGCATGTCCTAAAAACATAAAAATATCCATTTAGAATTTCTAAAACCAGCCTGATCTCAATACATTTTTGGAAATATGATACTACGTGGTTCATTACACGTCTCGTGGCAGTTTCGATGAGCAATCTCCACTGTGTGGCGCTAAAAGGGAGTTTGATTTTCTTCCAAACAGATGAGGATTTTAAGGTTAATGCTCTATCAAGTTTTTCATCAACAAACTGTCCTCCCTACCCTAAACCTAAATTTTAGCTCACACGTCGACTCGCGCGCTCTTCTAGACTCGTCCCCCGGTCCTTTACATCACAAGTGCAACTCTCTATCAGTCGAGCGACCACGATGTGATTTAGATGTCATAAGATAGCACTGTGTGAGGAACAGGGAGAAAAGAGTTTACGAATGATAATCTGCCTTTTCACTCGTGCTTTGTGTGAATGAGAATAAAAGTCATTGTTGTTGTAGCGCCTCTAGTGTTTATTTCACCTGGAAACTGCACGATCCCTACAAACGCAAAAATGTAGTAGCAGTAACTTGATAGTGCGAGACCAAGTTGTTTGAATTATATGTAATCAGTGACTGTGTGCAAGCATATGCATCTAACATAACTCTGTATGGGGTGATCTTTAGTCCCAGTCCATTCTGCACTTTAATGAACAATACTTTTAAAATATCTACCAGTAAAGGAAAAGAGCTGTTTTGCATATATCTTGAAAAGTAATAATAATAATAATAATAATTATACAAAAAATTGCCATCCTAACTTTTCTTGATTCATGCTATGTTTTAAGAGTATCCAATTGTGAATTCAGTATCGTGTATGGAAGTGAATTGTTAGATGAGTATATTGTTACACCCCTATTGTATATAGTTTATTAACATTATTGTGATTTAATGGTATATTATATATTGTATAATGACATATTTAATAGAACAGCTCCTCCATTTAAGTATTTTGCAAACTTGGAGCTGCCGTGTAGAAAATAATCAATGCTTCATAGTTTGTAAATAATGCATGCACAACAACAGGTTTTTCAGGGAAGGGTTTGAACTGAAGCAGGTGCATTGTGTGTGCTTTTGGTAGAAAGCCCTTGTCATTTCTGGGCTGTTTGCTGGGTGTCTCTGGGGTGTTGGGGGTCTGGGCCGGGCATCTCGAAGGATGTCTTCCAGCACTTACACATTACTACATTACTGCTCCATGCGCAGCCTGAGAGACTTGAACACACACAAGTAAAAGGTCATCATTATCCTGCTCTACTGGCCACACAACAGTCAACAGTGGAACTTCTGTTTAATGGGTACTCCAAACACATGGCCGAGTTGAGTGAAACACACTCATGTTCAAAACCTAGAGAGCTGCATTACTGTCTACTGTCTACATAGGCAGCTGCCTTCTAAGTCAGCATCCTAACTGAAATGGAACCTCACATGTTACAGATTTGGAACGCACTACATAGGCAGCAACTCAAATCTTCATACAAATAGTGCTTCTGAAGTGACCGAGAGACTTGACTTAGTTGATTGGTATAGAGTTTGACGTTGGCATGTAGCTTAGCTTGACTAACCCTAACCTAACCTAACCTAACCCTAACACAACATTCTGGTAAGCATACAAATATATAGCATACACGAATGCTGGGTAAAATAGTCATTTTTAATGAACTGAAACTCTCTTTAGCCATACTCTTGACTATATCTTCATTGAACTCATCACAATGCATTTTAATAATAATAATAATAATAATACATTTAATTTTTTAGGCACCTTTCAAATCACCCAAGGTCACCTTACAACAAAAATTGAAATAAAAAAAAATTATATTAGCTATTAAAAGAACGAAAATTATAATAAAAATAAATTAAATTAAAAAAAGAAAACATCCAACAGGCTAATGCTGATGGAGAAAGAGTGGAGGTTCTTAAAGTTTATAAGCTGACTTGAAAAGATGAGTTTTGAGAGTGGTTTTGAACTGCGAAATGGAATCTATGGCACGGATATGATGGGGAAGAGAATTCCAGAGTTTTGGTGCCGCATGGGAGAAGGCCCTTTCTCCCATTGTGGACAGTCTGATGTCTGGGGTTACCAATAATCCTGCTGATGATTTTGGGATTACCTTGTCTGTGAAGGATACATACAGTATGATACTGCCTTCAAATGTGGGCAAAAGAAGGTAACTAAGAGTGCATCATGAATATGGAACATTGGGAATGTGCCTATGATGCCTTAAAATGCTGCCCATGTAGGGAGCTCACTAGTTTTTGGAACAGTGCTCTTACTTTTGAGATCCAGAGATGAATTCTAATGAGAGAACCGCAAAATATTCAGGGTACACATATTTTTGTGCATATTGCATGCCATTATTTCTGTACATAGAATCAATTATATTTAAATTAAGTCAAGAGAGTATGACTACAGTTAAGCTCACGTCACACAATTAGATGTTTCCGGAGATATTCAGTCCTATTTATATATATATATATATATATTTATATAATCACTGGCCAGGAGGAGGGAATCTGACTTGGCATAAAATAATGATCACTTGATTTGGTCAATAATCGATTTCAAATGATAAAAATCACAATAATTACGATTTGTTAAAGTAGTGAACCATATTTTAAAATCGACGTACTTGAAGTTAAATGTGCGAACTACTGTCGACAAAGGCCGGCAATGTTCCGCACACTGTTTTAATTGAACTGTTTGTTGTATTTTTAGTAGTCTACGTTTAGGTTCAGGAAATGTAGACAAAGCTTTTCCTTTCAAAGTACTTTTGGTGCAACAAACAGTCTGAAGTAGAATAGAATTGATGTTCAGTGTATCGAATTGAATCATTCTGAACTTTTTGAGTTAGAGTAAAAACCAATGAACCGGGAATCGTGAAAAAGATTCACATCCCAAGTCATGATATCTGATCCATAAACTCTTACCTGAAGAGACTTGCTTTTGAGTTTCCACAAAACCTGTCATAGTCAATATTTCACATGTAAAACTGTCTTTTAGTGCTATAGATCATTGTTAACATTTGGTTAGAATGCACTAGGTATCCTGACGTCGGCATTTGAGTAACGTGTAACACGTTTCTTGGAACTCGTCTCCTTCGGTCAGACATGAACTAAACAAAACTCCAACACGACTTTGAGAGTACATCTTTTCTTCATTACCTTTTCTTTTTTTACATAAAAAAGAATTTGACAGTTCTTTGTTAAATGAACAATATTATTGTACAGCGTGACCAAAGTGATATACAGTATCATACACAATGAATATCATTAGGAGAAACAGAAAAGCTTTCGTCATTTTGACGTGACCATTGAGGGACCAATTCGGACCTGATCATGCTCAGTTCAAACTACACAAGATGTTTAAGCAGACAGAAAAACTGTGGTTTTTCAGTAGGAACACATGACGGGAGATGTACAAATAAAGGATTATATATCTTAAAAACATTTAGCACAGATCTGTATTTTTCATAGAACATAAAGTTGACTATTATCCCATTGTCAAAAGAAAAAGAGAAAAACATTGAGCACCCAAGAAAGGATATGTAGTGTGTGTTTGGTGTGTGGTGTGATCTACACATAATGGAGCGGATGTAAATAGCCGACAGCACTGCAGGCAGAGCTAACCTAGTTATCGACTACCTTTCTTTTAATACCAGATACTCTGTCACAATGCTCGCACAAAAACAACCGAACAGCCTGCTGACAACAGTCTAAATAAAGGGCATTGTGAAAAGGTAACAAGGAGTTTTGACTATTTACAGTTTGTCCAAACAAGTGATGAGGTAGCTATGTGAATGTTGCATATTTGTTCATTAATGTCCATGTTAAGTGTTGTGTTTGCGATGTATGGACCATCCTCAACAGATTTGAAACAAAATTAAGTATGATAAAAGAGCGCTGTCTGCACTTAAGCAGGAACGCTTACTGGCAGGTTCACACATCCTCCGTGAGAGGCGCGTGAGTGTGGCCGTAGCGTTGGATGTTCCCATTGACCGCGGCTCTTCCGTGAGAAACAGCAGCGCCTCTACGCAAGAAATTAAGTCATCTGTGGGGTCCTACGCCAAATTACATCTTTAATAAGGTCATTTTAAACTGAGGTTATTGCTGCTTCAAGGACAACAGCGGGCAGTCACGTGCACTTCATCTTTGTCAGCACACTTGGTTGTGATTGGTTAATTTTGTGTCTATACTGTACGTCTACATACTATACACAGAATGGCAAAAGGTCCGGCTGTTTATTAATTCTTTATTTATTTTATTGAGCTTTCTTGCATGCAGACATATAAATTGTAGTGTACTATAGGTTCGGTTTGAATAATTTAGATTTGCTTTACTGTTTTCTTTATATTCTCTTGATTATTTTAGCGTTGGACTGCCGAGAGCCGCTGAGCTCATTGTGAGCCCCGCGGCTAAATAGGCTCAACACCGAAACTATCCGCATCTGAGACCCTTCACCTCACTAAACTGTGTCATCTGCCGAAAGTAAAACACGCTGCTCACGCCCCAGTCACGGAGGATGTGTGAACCCGGTGTAAAGTTTGTTTCATGAAAGGTTCTCCCAACCAGGTCTCATAGAATCACATTCCTACATTTTTGCGAAATGATTTTTAGGTGGCTTGTTGTAAGTATCGTTGCAGTTTCCTGGTGAAATGAAAACTGAGGCACTAAAACAATGATGTTTACACCCTCTTACACAAAGCACAAGAAAAATGTCAGATTATCAGTTCATAATTTAAGATTTAGGCTAGGTCGATAAAACCGAAATTTTAACTTGCTTTTAGTGCCACACAGGGGACATTTCGTCTCGGCACTGCCGCAAAACATGTAATGAACCATGCCATATAATTTTGCAAAAATGTTGATACAGTCACGTCATTTTCATGCAGGCCTGAGAGTCTATGCAAGTACGCAAATGCAGATTAGAAATTTTTGCTCACTTCAGATGTGATCACCTCTCCCTTTGGTTCTACTGACAGAGGTTGCATTTTCAATCTAAAATTTCATTTGTACTCCATTGGGTTGGGGTTTGGGTTAGGTGGTAGAGTTCATAAAATATGCATTCCTGTTGACTGTATTACATTATTTACAACTAAAAAATACAACTCGCTTATGGCACCTCTCTCTGGACATTTCACCCCAACACTGGATACGTTCAGCGACACTTCCAGCTTTGCTCACAGTTACGGTAAGTACAGGCTGGTTTTGTAACAGAACTCTCTACAAACTCTTGCCAAATTCACAGTGAGATCAGTCAGGATGTGGGATATCCTTCTTGAGATCTACAACTTCTGACCAAAGCATTCTGTTGTCCGATGCTTATAAAATGTCATAAAAAAACCAAACGGCCAAAGCACTGATATTTGTTTTGTAGTGTAGGTGTACGATTATCAACTTACAATTGAATTGACTGTGATTCATAAGCTGCAGATGTTTGATTAGTCTGATAAGCAAGTTTTATTATAATGTAAAATACAGTAGTAACTTCCTCATCATTGATTCATTTTTATTTGCTAAAAAGTCAAAAGCCACCTTTCCACCATCGATCCAAATGGTTTTCGTTGTTGAACCGTGCCGTTGCATATCAATCTTTTTGCACTGTGGTACTGTGAAATCAGGATTAGAATGGACTAACTGATTTACCAGTCGTGAATAGCCACATCACTACAGGGGTTCCACCAGCCTAGATATCCTGGCCGGGTACAGTTTGTAATTGTACCATACTGAACCATGCTCCAAAGGAAATGCTAGCTGATCAATGACTCACTATGCTCAGAACCATTTGGCCCATTGTTGGAAAAGGGCTTTATGTTTAATGCTAACTGTGTACACCTTTCTGGGTTCCGCAATGTTCCATGACGTTGCAGACAAAGGATTAGAATAGCTTTCCCAGAGTTTCCATGTTGGAAACCTGACTTCAAATGGCATTTTATTGCACTATGCCAAGCAGGAGATTGGGAACTCTGAGTTGAATGGAGCGCAGTCTGACTGAACGTTGTGGTTTAGGGTCATCATCTCTGGCGGTTCTCACAGCCAGAAACTTCAAGTGGACCAAAGGTGTAATAAGGGGCTGCCATTTTAGAAGCGTGTAACAATGCTATTGCTTCAACATGTGGTCAGAGACTCCCACTATTTAGACCGCAGTCATCTTCCAAGACCTAAAAATAAAGCTGGTGATAAAGACCTGCACCTGCCCACCTTTATTTGGATACATGGCTATAAAAGTCCTGGCAGCCTCTACAGGGGTCCAAGCAGATGATGAGCACCTCGTTTCCTCTCTGAGCGGTTTGGCTCTGCCAGTGGCTTAACGAGCCCAAAATAGGCTGTTTGACATATGGTGTCTGATTGTTTGAACAAGGAATCTCATGGACTTCTGCCACTCATCGTAAATCCTTTGAAGCCTTCTTCCCTCCATCTAAAGCCCACTTTACCCAATGATCCCTCGCTCGACCCCTACCTTCACAGGGGCAAAATTGGGTACCCCGTGAAGACTCACCAGCTAACATAAGAGTGCCAGCTTTGCCACATCAACTGAATTTAGGCCAAAACTTCAACCACAATAAAAACAAGTAGGTTAAAAAAGGAGTACAGTGCAACACAGGAGGAGGACGTACCTCACCCTCTTGCATGACAAGCAAAGAAGTTCATTGGACGTCAACCAGCTGTTGACTTTATTGCTGATTTACTACAGAGTATGCTGACTCAAGTCCCGGCGACAGGAGAATCATGTTACTAATGTTTGTCCTCCCGGATATAGGATGAGACTTCCAGAAGACCAGGATTCACCATTCCATAGAGGTATATTTAAGGATGTCAGTTCCGGGCAACAAATGGCTGAATTTTGTCCAACGTTTCATTGTCCACTCAATGGCCTCATCCCACAGCTCATTGCCTTGAATATTTACAAGTCCTCAAGGTGTCATAGTGATGTCCGGGGCGCTGAACAATTATATATGTTCAACGTGGGGTTATTTGTGAAACATACAGAGGGAAAGGTTTTTGAAAGCAGAACCAAATCAAATGACCACCAACAGTATGTGAGACAGTTCACTCTGAAATGACTTGCAGAAGTTTCTTTCATCATATATAACCACAGATCATGAAAAAAAAAAAAAAAAGCATTACTGTACAAGTACATATAATTTGTTATAGATTTTTAAATTATCATTTTTTTTGTTATTTATATTTATACTTTTAACTAAGTTATATATTTTTTTGTTTTTTCATGTCTTTAAAAATGTCTCATGTCTCAAGGACACATGAGAGGAACGTCTGCAACCTGCGTGTCCGTCGGAAGACCGTGCGTGCTCCCTAGCCAGTGTGTCTCTGTCACAACTCATTCGCTGGAGCCTTGATGATGTCACAGGATGATGCTGTGGCCGGCCAATCAGACTTTGGCCTCCAGCATCTCCAGGAAGAGTTTGTGCATGGGCACCTTGCCCTGCATCTTGATGCTGTAGAAGTGTTGAATGGCTTTGGTTGCGGTCTGTCGCAGCAGAGGCAGCGTCATGAGCAGTTTTCCGGCTCGTCGAAGGTCTTCTGTGTGTTGACAGCTCTCGTAGTCCTGCAGAGCTTCATGAAGAGCGTCCTGGAGCTTCTGAACCGACTCCACGTCCTCTATGTGCATGGAGTCTGCAACAATAAAGGACACATACTGAGTACAATAACTACAACAGATCTGTTATATGAGGCAGAAGATTTTCTTTCCAAAAAATTCAACCAATTCACTTTTTCAATATGTAATTACAATTTCATATACTGTAAATACATCTATAAAATAACATTTAAATAATTAAATATGGCCTTACAGCTGTATCTCTTTTTTTTTATTTTATTTTTTTTTAGTAAAAGATCAATACATTTCTCTCTCTCTCTCTCTCTCTCTCTCTCTCTCTCTCTCTCTTTTTTTTTTTGTCAAATGCTGTAAGAGACAACACGGACACCACAGACATCTGTTATGTGCAATAATTAATTAAAAATCACCTTACAGACATAATCTATAAAATATAAATAGAATAATTAAGGGTTATATAAACATTGGAATAAGGTTTTGCCTACAATGCACACAAAATAACATCAAGGCAGAGTTGCATTTCCTGTCCGGATAAACAAAATGAATTAAAAACACTCAATTTGACAATGTGCCAACAATAACAAAATCTCCTCTACCTCCTACATACTACCTGCACACCACACGGTGTTCTTTCTTTATAGTTTATTTTATTTATTTACTTGATAATTTAAGTAATAATTTAAAAGTAATTTATTTATAATACTAATATATATATATATTAGTATTATAAATAAATAACTGGAAAATATTTAGAGTATGATGTAGTGTAAATTAAATACTGAAAAAATAGTTTTAATAATGAATATTTTTCTGTATTTATTTTACACTATGCCAAACTATTTATATTTTCCATTCTACTATTTATTAATAAAGAATATTTGAAATAATTTACTTTTTAGTATTACTTGTTTATTTATAATTAATCTTTCAGTTTTATTTTACATGGTTCTATACAATCAACATTATTTACATAAAGTGTATTAAGTTTACTGTTTTAGGAATACAAATGTGCTGTTATTTACATACTGAACCTGAGAGAGAGAGAGAGAGAGAGAGAGAGAGAGAGAGGGAGACATTTATTCCTCTTTATTTACATTTTTTCCCCCCTCTAAAACATTGTTTTACAATTAACAACCATCATCACATATAAAACTATATCAATATACAAATAAATAAATAAATAAACTGAATACTACACAACAGTTGTACCACAAAACAATTTAAAATAGAGAGAGAGAGAAAGAGAGAGAGAGAGAGAGAGAGAGAGAGAGAGAGAGAGAGAGAGAGAGAGAGAGAGAGAGAGAGAGAGAGAGAGAGAGAGAGAGAGAGACATGTGGGGGTGGTAGTGGGGCAGGTTTAAAAAAACACGTCTGAAGAAACAATTTCCTTGCAATCCATCAGAAAGAGGCTGTCGATACGATTGATAAACTGCTAATAACAAAATCAATGGCTATGAATTTTCACAGCTGTCAGACAGCGGCGCTCCCGTGAGGCCCATCGGACAGAGCGTGTGTCTCTCTCTCTCTCTCTCCTGTCGTACCTCTCGCAGCGCTCGGCCTGTCATCCCGACGAACGGCAAGCGCCACCATCAGCATTTTCATTTCTCAGCCAGACAAAGAGAGACAGCGAGCAAGACGACAGAATGCAACGAGTGCGAGGGTACGAGCACGGCCGCATTGATCAAATCGGGACGGGGCCGCCTCCTGAAAAGCCTGCTGTCAATACGGGCGCAGTGTCTTCTCCCCTGGAACAAACGAGGCCTATCGTGCGCTCATACTCATTCCATTCCACTTAACACATTTTATTGACAGCCCTGCTGTTCCTAATGAAATGCTAAATTTATCTCTCTCGGCGGCCGGGCCCTGTGGCTACTGTTATGGCGATAGAGAGAGGAGCGTGGAATGCAGCAACACGGAAGGCGTTCAATTAAAAGCTCAACGGTCTCTTTAGGCCTCGCTTTCTCTTTCTGCTTGCCCTTCATGTTTATCTCAGGTGTATCCTCTAAGGGACTCGCATCACCTCTCCGAGTAGCACAGAAAACTGTCCTCAGAAGTCAGCTCGATTTCACAAAGTTGGAAATGAGTAAAACCTACAATGAATATTTTTATTTGATAATTTTCACATTTTAATATATTTGTATTTATCATTTTAAATATCAGTAATACTATTCATAATATTATTATTATTATTATTATTACTATTACTAATAATGTTTTATTATTTTTAACTTTAATAACTATTAGTAAAGTTTAAAGTCCCCCACTACTTTTTCTGAAAAACTTAAAAAATAATAAAATATATATATATATAATTAATATTACTTGTATTAAATATTATTTTGATTATAAATGTACCATTTTTATTTCATTAGTTTTATTTAAACTTAATTGATTGGGTAAATTGAGTGTCAAATGTGGCTCCATTTAGTGCATGTAGAAACTCATCGTACCAGAGTTGGCGAGCGCGATGGCCTTGAGCGTCACAAACTCCTCTTTCTCCACCTTGAGTTTCTTGTACTTGCGGACGAGGTGCAGTATGGAGACGTAAAGGTCGAACAGACCCGTGAGTCGCGAATGCTCCTCGTCCATCACATAATCCTCAGCGTACACCAGCTCATCCTCGTACGGCAGCGAGCGGAACACAATACTCAGGATCAGGATCTCCATCCATGCGCTCTGCAGTAGACTCATCTGGTCTCCCAGAGACAGACTCGAGAAACCTGAGAAACAGACGAGACATTCGGAAGGTTAGTGAACGTTGTCTGAGAACACAGAAATGTAAGGAATATTAAATTAAGAATATACCAATGTTGTCTCAGATGTTTCTCCTAAAATTCCTCAGGAGAAATTACATTCAGTAGTTGACATACAGTAAGAGTACTGTATAGAGAAATTATAATGTGAAGTCTCCATTTCAGCTTGTTGCCGTCTCAGAGAAATGTATACAGTATATCATTTCGTGAATTTTCTTTTCAAGGGTTGGAAATTGTAGCTTGACGTAGTGCATGAATTGTTCAACGTTCTCATAGTACACTTCTTTTGATATATTTTCAGTGTGAACATACCACTCACTCTACTTTCACTACGAAACTGTGTCGAATAGTGCAGAAGAATGTGATCGTGATGCAGCTATTCCAGTTTTAAACATGAAGTGCAATCTGTGTCATGCGTGTGCTACTTTACGATCTACTTCTTCTCGTTGGACAACTGTCAGTAAACTTCACAACCCTCTTCACCGCCATGTCTCCCTGAAGCCCATCGTATGAGTCGCCCTCACAGCTCTGATTCAAATGATTGCCTTACACGTCCACTAAAGCAGCACTATCTGCCCTCCTCACGATTAAAGAACTGATAGATTACAGTATTGATCGCCCCTGACCCCAAACTCTCCCTCTTTCATATGAATGATCGTATTGAGGTAGAGATGAGCGGGCGATGCCTATCAGCCGGCAGGTGACACTTTCTAGTGTTTGTGGGGCGAGAAAGAAAAAGAGTGAGAGGAAAATAAGAAAAGAGTGAAAAAGGGAAACCTGAGCGTTTAATTTCCCTTATCAGCCGGGCGAACAGCGTCCGGGCGTGCCGGAGGATACATTAATTAACAGATTGCGATCAGGACAGTGGGGCCCCTGACAATGTGAAGGGGATCAATAAGGAATGGAGGTGGCGGGATGAACAGGTGCAGCCGGAGAACAGGCCAGTGCACTTACAAATGCCACCAATTGTCAAACACATTCAGTCACCATTACTGTAGGCCTCATTTCAAACCAAAACAAATGAGTTCACAGAAATGTGTCAGTGATTCAACACAGGAGCGAGTTAATTGCGAAGAGATGCTTACGCAAAGCGCATTGATTAGCGTATGAGCGCTGCATGACAATGACGGCCTTCTTCTATCTTACTGAAGGCCAAAACGGTCTTTGTTGAAACAGACATCTGGATGGTGATAGGCTGAAATCCTCAACTCTTTTCACTTTTAAGATCAGAGAAGAAACTATAGATTTTATGCTACTGTACCAGGGGTCTGTTTCCCAAAAGTATCGTTAGCAACTATGGTAGCAAATTCCATCATTACTCACATAGTTCAATGAGTTGGTGTTTCCCGAAACTAGAAGCATAGTTCCTTGTTTGTTTGCTTTGTGGACATCGCTGAGGCTTCTATATCTTTAATTCCATATATATATATATATTTCATTCTGTCAACACTTTGACCACATTTTCATATATTTAAGAAAACTATTTATTCCAGGGTTTTGCACAAAGCGATGTTCTGAAACGTCACACTAAAGCGCATTTTCACACATGGCTTCTGTCAGAGAACAGCTTTTATGTGTTTGTTAACTCATAAGTTGGTGTTAAAGGGACAGTTCACCCAAAAACAGGGGTGAAAATTTCATCAAAATGTTGGGGGGGACAATAAACATAACAATTCTCAAGAGCAATTTTTGAAGGGGACACCAAGGGTTTTTTTGTTGTTGCCCCGTTTGCATTTGTATTATTTTATTTCTTAAACAATTATTTTAAGAATATATCATTATATTATTTACAATACACATATTTTAATGATATTTTAGGGGGGGACAACCCTCAGATGGGGGTGATGAAGAACAAGTGTCAGTTGCCAATCCACGCATCTTATCACGTGACTCGTTGTGCATGAAACCGCGGAGACTCACAGCATGTGGAGGCTCATGCTACTCTCCACGATCCACACACAACTCACCACACGCCCCATTGAGAGAGAACCACTAATCACAACCACGAGGAGGTTACCCCATGTGACTCTACCCTCCCTAGCAACAGGGCTAATTTGGTTGCTTAGGAGATCTGACTGGAGTCACTCAGCACACCCTGGAATCGAAATCGTGACCCCAGGTGCGATAGTCAGCGTCAATACTCGCTGAGATACCCAGACACCGTTTGAAGCCCCTGTTAAACATTACAATGATTAAAACTACACAGGGCTTTGGGTTCTCTGTAAATTACCATATGTAAATGTGTTGCCCTCATCATGTAAATTAGAATAAATAAACAGTTAATAATGGAATATTAATATTTACATTTTATTAAAGGAGTAAATACTCAAAGCACTGACCCAGAAATCACTTTTTATTCTGTTTAAAGCTGCAGTTCTGTTAACTTGAACTAGTAAGAAACCACCTAGTAACCAACAAAACACCCTAGCAACACCCTGGCAACCACACAAACACCCTAGCATTGTAGCAGCAAGTTATGCAAGGGAAATTTTCTTAAAATGCTAAAATCTCGTTTGACTTGTCCATTTACACACAAGCTGAAATGCTTGTCAGATCATGGTTTCACTCTCGGTGGAGAAACATCTGCCTTTGTGATCCATCTGAAGCGCTAGCAAAAAAAATGTAATCTGTTTTTAGCTTGCTTTTATTCATCTCAATAAAGTTCAATGTTGGAAACACCTTCTATACCAGAGGTGATTTATTTCACGCTCGCCTAAACTAAAGGCAGCATTTCTGAAAATAGACAAAAGCAGAAACCTTTGCAAAAAGGCTTTTTACGAGTCCAGCAGCCTTTTACAAACAAAACAACCATAAAAAATGACAAGTTTTAATCAGTCTGTATTTATGAGCTTATATCTGAAAATGTATTTCAGTCGGTTTATGGTTGTGGCCTCCTCCCGCACACACTGATGGTCTGTAGGTTATGATTGAGTGAGTTTCAATGTCAATCAACTCAAGATTGGCCTGTGCCCAATGTCACTTAACATGAGTGAAAATAAAAAGACATTTGCATTATGCACATGCCATACTGTGTCAAACTGTATTTAAAAAATGACATAAATACTACGAGGTGGAAGGCATTGTGGTTGAACCGCTTGTATTTGAAAGGTTTGTCGTGTGTTGCGTTTGGCATGAGCTCAGGGCTGGTGAGCAGTCTTGTTGATATTATATATGAAGCAAAGTCATTTATGAATGAACAAGTATTGACTGATCTCCCTATTGCCATGCAAACTGTAGATGAATCACAGTCAACAGCTGCAGGTAAAACAAGTCTGGCTCCATTCAGATGTGAAATGACAATATGATTATAATCCAATCAATTACTGATGGATAAAGTCAAGTCCCACACTAGATTTTGTCTTGCTGAATATTCTACTTCAAATGGGTTGCAAATGCTGTCTTATGTTGATTTTAAATGAGGATCTATCAGTAGTTTGTCATGATAAGTGGCTCATCAGAATGGAGCACAGCACTGGAGATCATTTAGCCAGTGAAGTGTGGACAATATGACGTTTAGCACGGTTAAATACAGTAATCCCCTCGTCTTAATCTGCTTCTCCTGACCTTGTGTCTGGACCGCACGGCTGCTTAACTCCTCCCCAGAGACACCACTGGCCTACACAAGCCATTTAGCTTCACGACAAGCCAGAAACAGGGTTTAATCAGTCACATAATTACACATAATTTATTTCCACAGTTTAACGGACCCTCCGGTTAATGAGCAGCCATGTAGTACTGACGAAACCGATACCGCAAAACAGCATCCTCAAGGGATTCACTGGGTGTGTCTTTGGAGTTTGAGATTTTTGGAGCTGAATTTGTTGATAGCACGAAACAAAACCCAGGATATTAGCAGGACGATGTCAAGAAACTCTCTTGGCTGCAAGCCCCCAAAAAAGAAGTTGTCAAAAATGACGTGCACAAAATAGGGGTTGGACCAACTAGTCTATTGTATTGTTGTATTATTGTATAGTGTTGACTAGACGTGGATCACAAACTGAAATCAAAAAAATATGTCTTGTTTTACAATAAAAATATCCAAACATCAAGGTATTTAACCCCCCCAGGAGAGGTCGATAATAATGTTTAAGGTAATAATACTGAGGGTGTGGTGAGAACAAAAGTTCATGTGAACATTAATCTAAAATGGGCTTGAATCTGGGCAATTGTCCACAGTTGTAGCCATCTGATGATGACCCAGCGTGCAGCAGACACACGCAATAACATTTGGCAGCTCATGAGAGTAAATCGAATAGATTTAGCTTAAAAACAGTAAAAATGTGCCCATGTTGTAGACAATGTAGGTTTGAGTTGTACAGTGGTTTTGATGATGTTTAATTGAAAAAGAATACATTGGTTTCATACATTTTTACCCCCAAGTTGTATTGAGCAGTTATGAGTATTAGGATATTCATTGAAATGATTAGTAATTCTCATATTAGAAGTTGATATAAATTGTATATTATGTTATATTTAAATAAAGTTTCACAGAAATGTTGATAAAAAGTATGTCCTTCCATGTATCAGACTGATTTTGATTTAGTTAATGTATATTTTGAAATGTCAAATAATTTCTACATTGTATTATAAAAATAAAAAAAAAGGATATTAAATAAGAACTTTTATATTTGGCAGTTAACATGATAAAAATATCAATCTTTTTACATGTATGAACAATTAAGAAGCTATTAAGGACTTACAATATACAGTAGTTTAATATCGGATTAAACATAGTGTTATAAATGATTTATAAGCTTAAATTTCACCGGGTCAAAATGTATCGAATGCAAAAGTTGTTTTGGATTTGAAAGGTTGTTCAGGACACAATAGGAGAGTTAAAACAAGACACATTCACTGAGAAGCAAAAAAGATACTAAGAAATGTTTTCAGACACTGTATGTTTTGAATTAAATCATTTCATTTAAACTTAATGGCAACGTTTAAATTTGCCAAATAGTTTTTTCTTGTATTAATCATGAACCTCGATACATTTATACTTAAAAAAAAAAACAATGGTGTATGGGGTACTCCAATGGGGTAGAAAAATAAACTGAATTCAAGATATGTTCTTTCTTCACTTTAATGTATGCAATGTGCAAAATGAGAAAATTGTAAACTTGCTTCTAATATAAATGTCTTATTTTACAGTTAAAATATCTAAACATCCTTAAATGTTTAAATGATTAATTAAATTAAGATTTCAGATTGAAAATGACTAGTAAAGTTGAATAAAATGTTTAGTTCTGTTTAGTGACAGCAGGAAGACTGCTGATGCTATGCGGCATATGGTGACTCATTTGCATGAGGTAAATAATGACCCGCCGACTCCACTGTTCTGGGCGACTTGATAACTAGTAAAAATGAGTAGTAAACAAAAAAGTGATGACTTCTCCTTTCCGTTATTGCCCCCAACTACTGATGCAGATGCCACTCGCCTGCCTCTTGCCCCGTCGGTACCCCCACACCTCATGCTTGGATGGCGATATGGTCACATGAGTTGTTAGGTCGGGCCTGATTGCTCTATCCATCATGATGTGTGCTGCTGGAGTCTCCGTCAGTGGTTCAGTGGAATATACTGAGGCCTGTCGGTTGGTGTCTATATTTAATAAAGAGCTCTGATGAGGTGTAGATTTATCGTCCGGCAGCATTCACACACCATTACGAGGAGATTACACAGCTCGTGCAGGATCAGCCCCGGCAACACGGTAAAGACATTTCACTGTTTAATGACAACGAGAAAACAGCAAAGCTGATGCCAGGAAAAGACAGTGAGAGCGAGAGAGAGAGAAGCAAAATAACAGCATGAAAAGGGGAATTATTGAGTGCGAGTAGACAGCACTCTCATGTAAAATGTATATTTGCATCTTCAAACTAACTACAAACATGTATTTCTCAACACTTATAGAGAAATAATCTGACAAGCACAGTTTCCTGCCCTGTGTTGATATATTCCCCATTAAGACTTATTTTAAAGGGCTTGTCGTTTAAAAAAAAGAACTAAAAGTTTACGTCACAGTCATGAACCATGATTTAAGCACTCATCGTGGGCAGCGACTCATGAGAGACTTGACTCACAATTGATTTTAATAGCGTTTGATGTTAGCATGTTGCTAAGCTAACAATGCGATACTCTAAAAAGCATGATATAAATACATAGTTCATACAAATATTGGGTAAAATAGTAATGGATTCAATTAGATTTAACTATTTATATGAAGGCTTTGGTACTGAATTATTTATAAGTGTATTTATACATCAACATTTCTCTCGACGTGTCCACCACATTGGATTTATTTTTCAACTGAGCTCATTCTGGGATTGCCTTCTCTTCAAAGGTTAAATTAGGCCAAAATGAGATATTTTAAAATGCCTATCTTTTGGAAGCACATCTATGATGCCATAAAACGCTGCCTATTTTAGAACACGTCATTTTGGCACTCTCTTGTTAAATGAATATCATGATAACGTCATTTGAAAGTAAGACAGCCATCATGGGACATAAATGACTACAGTGAATTCTTCAGACTGGGAAACAATTCTATACACTCTCACCACAGAATTCCCTAGTGGAAAAATGTGGCCCTCAGGATCAGGGGCCCACGGGCAGGTGATCAGCAGCTGTGTAATGTGACGGGGCAACTGAGCCTGACCATTAGCGGAATGTAAAGCCTAATTCCACATCGCAACATCTCACATGAACACTGTCCTGCACGGGGGTCCTGCTGCTATGTTCCAGAATATGTCATGACCAGCAGAGACTGAAAGACAGTCTAAAAGATATTCCGGCAGCATTCACCGCTCGTGCAGGATCAGCCCCGGCAACACAGTAAAGACATTCAGTACAGTTATAGTTATAGGTTCAATTTGATTACTCAGTGTCATTTTTTGGATGCTAAAATACATTCTTGCATCCCGGTCAAGAAATCAATTGGTATGTTCATTTCCTAAAGAGTGTAAACGCTTTACAAATCATTACTCTGTTGTTTGAGAATCCCGACACATCCCCTTGTGACTCAACCAATGGCGTGAGTTTAGGGGTGGGACTATCTGACAGGGAGTGAGACAGGAGGAGCATTTGGGAAATCTGTTTAGAGTTGCTATTAGTTGCACAGAAATTTCACACTTCAAATTTAAGGTCTGCAGTCTAAAGCCTAGTGAGCTGCTTTGGACTCCACTGCCTACATAGGCGTTTAAGATGGAACAGGTGGCTGTTCTGAAACATTCTACACAGGCAGAAATACAAATAACGCTGCTCATGGGACACGCAAAAGAGACTCGACTCACAACAGGTTTCAAGAGAGTTTGATATTAGCATGTTGCTAAGCTAACTCTTATTATCATATCTACAAAGGCAGCATTAGCATGCCTATGTTGGGAACATGAATGCTTGAACATATGACCAATTTGTTTCAAGGCGAATTCTTTAACACACCACCAACTCAAAAAGTCAGAGCTTAAAGAAATTCCAGAGATTCCCAGTGATAATTACGAATTTATGTTTGCATTAATGTGCACTCATCCCGTAAATACAATCATTCCGTCATGATTTAATACTCTGGGATTTGTAACTTACCTAGTAGAGATACAGTTTTGCTAGCAGTGTGCTTGTTATCATAACTGTGAAGCTGTGTTTGAGAAATCGAAGGGGATCTCCAGGACTTAAACAGAGTGAAATACGATCCGGCTGAGAACAAGAAGCTAGTGTATGTATGTCAAAGGTCTTTAGCACCTTGGGAGCAAAAAAGCCATCTGTCAACATCCGCACATCAGCTTTAATGAGACGCCACTCAAACTATTTACAGAGCGCTCTCTCTCTCACTGCCGTGCCAACCAGAGCTCGGATATTCAATGCAGGGATTAATTAACAATTAATCAGGGCAGATTCCATAGGATCTGCTCATACGAGGAGGCTGTTTATGGTTGTTAACTGTTAGATGAGATGGGTGTCTGTGTGCTGTGTCCTGACGTGCACTATAAACGGCTTTACTGTCATATAAATATATGACTGTGCTGTAGACGGGTGTGTAACGTTCACTCTTATGTACAATAATGAAACACTATAAATCTCATGCTAACTCATGCTGGGTAAAACCAGTGGGAAAGACTATAAAATTGAAACATGCTTCAAGTTGCCTTATTGTGAACTATTCATAAGTGCACATCATCCCAAAGACAATATATACATGTATATATACATTTTGTAATATAATTTAAAATATTTCATTAAAATTGCACCATCTTTGTAATTACTTTTCTTTCCGGCTGATATCAATTAAAGGTTAATGTTAATCAATAGACAAACAGGTATTTAGTCATTGTTTTAGGAGCTTGCAGATCATTCTAACACTAATTTCAAGGATTGAAATAAGTTAAAATAAGTATTAAAATATTTTTAAGTTGGTTTTCAAAGGTTTAGCCACAAGACATAAACTTTGTGTGTTGATTTTAGTGTGATACCTCTTCTGTGTAAAGTTTTATCCAATTTCACAACTTAACGCCGTAAATCATAAACATGGCAGGATGAAATATTAATGTATCATATATAAAGATAAATCAGTGAAGACTGAGCAATGTCCTTTTTACCTCAATATTTTTCCTTGCATCTGGATTAATCGTGCATGAATATTTAGTAATTTCACATAGTTGTTTAAAAGGCCTTCAGGGTGTCCCAGAATGCTTCATCCACAACGAGCAAACAGGCAAAGTAATGTGTCATGCAGAAGTTTCCTTCAGGATCAAAACACACATAATAGAGTGATTCCCCATTTATTGGGCTACATTTAGTGTAGTTTCCAAAACTTTACTGTGATAAACCATTTCGGCCCATGTTTTATGCAGTAATGGAATGCAGGTCAACATTCATATAATAAAAAAAAGAAGTGTAACTTTTAGGATGGGTGAAAGACAGGATGAGAAATCGTAACGCTGACTATGGCGGCTGTAGAATAGGACGTCCCGCCTCACAGTTACAGTTTTCACGGAGAATGAACATTATCACTTTTTAGCGTGATCTGAGCTAAAGAACAGTTTATGATCTGATTGTTGTCAGATTTGACTGCTGATTTGAAAAGTGTTATTTGTTCATAATCGTGACCAACCGTTTCGAGAATTTAATTTTTCCTCATTCAAGAACACAGCAATAAAATCACACAGCTCTGAATTATAGTATGTATTCAATGTATTGAAATTAGAGGTCAACCTGTGACGTTTCAATCTGCTATTTGTCTCACATCTTCTTGATATATAAATTCACAAGTCACAGAAACAATGGAAGTGAATGGAAGACAAAGCCTAGCACGACTGCACTAATGAACTGATAATCTGTTTAATTGAATTGATTAATGAACGGGAATCTATCAGAATGCAATCAGTAGCTGAACAACAGGATGTGACAACTCTAGCGCTTTAATAAAATAATGAGAACTTTCATTCATTCATGTAGTGTGTGTGTGTGTGTTACAGGGCAGTTTGAGTTTTGTGTTTTGGGTCACTAGTGATCAAGTCTTCTGTAAGCGCCTTGCTGAAATGCTCTGTGTGCTGAAACGGCACTTCTGTATGTGTGTGTGTGTGTGTGTGTGTGTGAGAGAGAGAGAATGAGAGTTTGTGTGTGTGTGTATGTATGTGTGTGTGAGTACGTGTGTGTGTGTGTATGTATGTGTGTGTGTGTGTGAGAGAGAGAATGAGAGTTTATGTGTGTGTGTATGTGTGTGTATGTATGTATGTGTGTGTGTGTGTGAGAGAGAGAATGAGAGTTTGTGTGTGTGTGTATGTATGTGTGTGTGAGTACGTGTGTGTGTGTGTGTGTGTGAGAGAGAGAATGAGAGTTTGTGTGTGTGTGTATGTATATGTGTGTGAGTACGTGTGTGTGCGTGTATGTATGTGTGTGTGTGTGTGAGAGAGAGAATGAGAGTTTGTGTGTGTGTGTATGTATGTGTGTGTGAGTATGTGTGTGTGTGTGTATGTATGTGTGTGTGAGTATGTGTGTGTGTGTGTGTGTATGTATGTGTGTGTGTGTGTGTGAGAGAGAGAATGAGAGTTTATGTGTGTGTGTATGTGTGTGTATGTATGTATGTGTGTGTGTGTGAGAGAATGAGAATTTGTGTATGTGTGTATGTATGTGTGTGTGTGAGTACGTGTGTGTGTGTGTGTATATGCATGTGTGTGTGTGTGTATGTATGTGTGTGTGAGTACGTTTGTATGTGTGTGTTTGTGTGTGTATGAGTATGTGTGTGTGTGTGTTTGTGAGTATGTGTGTGTGTGTGTGTTTGCGTATGTGTGTTTGCGTATGTGTGTGTGTGAGTTTGTACGTGCGTGTCTATGTGTGCGAGTGCATGCGTGCATGTGTGTGTGTGTGTTTGTGATTAAGGGGGTCAGCATCCTCCTAATCTCCTTACTAGCTAACACACTTCATCCAGTTAATGATCACCATCATGACCACAGACCGACCACACTGAACTGAGGACGTGAACACAACGTACTGTCCCCTTCTTGAGTTTACATCTCTGTCTGAATGAAATGTTTAATTTGAATGTCTGCACTGTGTTTGTATAATGACTTTCTAATGTTCTTTTCATACACACATCATCCAGTGGCAAAACTATATGAAACATGCAGGACCATTCAGATTTGATACATTCTGACGTTATTCTCAGAATACTTTTACTGTTTTACTACCTAATTCACATTACTGTAACTTTTTTACTTTTTTTTTACATTACTGTACTTGATTGTTTAACTATTTAAAAAAACAGCAAATGAAACATGTTTTCATGTTAATGAGAATTGAGGGGTGAAATATGTGTCTGTCTTGAAAATGTTAAAAATCTTAATGGCCCCAAAGAGACTTTTTTCTATATGCAAAATATCATTTATTTTCATTTTCAAAGTAAAACAGGACCAGGACATTTTTTTAGTGTTCCTGAGAATCGTCCTTGTACGTGGTGAATGTTGTTCTCACACTGTAAAACCGATGATGCATTTCACATACATCAGATTGTCGTGAGCGGTGTCGACTGACCTGGGATGTGTTTGGCCCATCCGATGATGACGACCAGCTCGCGGTCGGCGAGGTCACACAGCGTGGTCAGGGCTTTGATGTCGCTCTCGGGCATGCTGGGGTCTGGCATGGCGTAGATCTTCTCTGGCTCCGCTACGAGCAGGTGGGACACGATCTTCGTCACTGAGGATGAGGAGACACAGAGATGAGTTATTCACGAGTATGAAATCACCCGGCACTTTCACTGGACATTTGATAAACTATCCAACATGAATTATTTGTGAACAATTAGTCTAAACTTCACTACATTAATATACACATATAAAACTGATAATACCCTTTAATGTCCGAGAACATACAGTAAATATAAATAAAACATCATTATGAGAACTTTACTTCATTAACACATTATATAATGTTTAACTGATCAGTAATTCATGTACATTTAAATATGAATCAAACTTTCATGACATTTCTAATTATTTCAATGTGCATTATTGTTATTTTAAAGTATAATGTAACAGATAATGTTTGTTAATCGCATATTCATTAATGAACGTTATAATAAAATGCAAACAATTTCTTCATCTGAACAAATACAAATGCTCAATAGTGCTGCTGTCTTAACTTCATCTGTTGCCCACATGAACAACTGCAACATAAATGCTTTTAATACTACGAATGTGTGTGTGTGTGTGTGTATATATATATGTGTGTGTGTGTGTGTGTGTGTGTGTGTATATATATATGTGTGTGTGTGTGTGTGTGTATGCATGTGTGTGTGTGTATGTGTTTGTATGTGTGTGTGTGCGCGTGTGTGTGTATATATAGATGTGTGTGTTTGTGTGTGTGTGTGTATATATATGTGTGTGTGTGTGTGTATATATATATGTGTGTGTGTATGCATGTGTGTGTATATATATATGTGTGTGTGTATGCATGTGTGTGTGTGTATGTGTTTGTATGTGTGTGTGTGCGCGTGTGTGTGTATATATATATGTGTGTGTGTGTATATATATATGTGTGTGTGTGTGTGTGTGTGTGTGTATATATATGTGTGTGTGTATGCATGTGTGTGTTTGCGTGTGTGTGTGTATGTGTTTGTATGTGTGTGCGTGCGTGTGTGTGTATATATATATGTGTGTGAGAATGTGTGTGTGTGTGAGCGTGTGTGTGCATGTGTGCGTGCGTGTGTGTGTGTGTGTGTGTGTGTGTGTGTGTGTGTGTGTCTCACATGGTCTTTTGGCTGGTGGAGGGAGTGTGAGCCCCAGGTAAGCTGTGTTTTCTGCATCCATTCTCCTTTTGTATTTCTGTCTGCCTCCTCGTACTCGATCTAAACGCACACCTTAACAAACAAAAACAATATTTACACACACATTTATTTAATCACATTTATGACCAACATTTACTGTAGTTTTGAGTGTCTGAAAGATCTAAAAAGAGTTGATGTACTTTACATGTGTGAAAACACAGAGACTCATTGTGAATAAGTCACAGAAAACCCTTCAGATTTCAAGTATTGTTACATTAAATCACGCATGAGAAATGTGAATTTATTTTAGGGCTATAATTCATGTTTTTCCCCTTACTTGCTTGTTTGTAAAAATAATAATAATAATAATAAATAAATAAATACATACAATTTTGACTTTATTAAAATCATTTATTATTATTATTATTACATTTTTTGAAATCACAAAGTTTCATTTCGGGATTTGCAGGACTAATGTGGCCAAATTCTAATAATACTACAATGAGACAAAAAACAAACAAACAAACAGTAATTATCTGAGGTGTAAATTCAGTATTTGCTTTAGTTATTTATTTATTTAGTCAGATAAGCACACAGGTGGTTCTCACGAAACATGTCAAGAAAATGTCCTGGTCATATTTAACCCAATCATTACAAAATAATAATAATGATGATAATAATAATAATAATAGTACAAATTAAATCATATTTTGCATAAAGAAAATAAAGCTATCATATCAGACAATGAAGGTTTTTTGCATTGTGAAATTATTTCTATGACAGTTACGCACATTTTACCACCACAAATTCTGATAAATGATTCCAACATTTTCTTTAACTCATCCCATTGATTATAATGATTATTCGTATTACTCTAACAAACTGATTTTTTTACTGTATTACCATATAGGCTATACATAGACTAATAATGTCTTGTTTGTTTCAAGTAAAATCGGAGCAGGACATTTTCCTGAGAGGATTCATGAGAGTCACACACTACAGTAATAGTATCAGAGTGTAAATAAATCATTTCAGCTTTAAGGGAAGGAGAGAGCCAACATATTCACAAACACAACAACACACATGCATATGAGAGAGAGAGAGAGAGAGAGAGAGAGAGAGAGAGAGAGAGAGAGGGGGGGGGGTGACAGAGGTGACATGCCTCCATATGTGAGCAGTGACTTCAGCCACAGTGACACTACACACCTGACACACATCTAAACAGATGAATATTTAACACAGGGTCAAAGAACTCACACACACACCCTTCATTACTTCACTTCTCAACCGCCACACCAACAGACAATGAACCAATATTTGCACAAGCAAAAACTGTGATGTTTCCACTCCACATTATAACAACACACTGTAAAAAAACATCCTGTTCAATTTACGTTAATACACTGGCAGATGAGGTTGCCATGAATTCACCGTAAACAATACGGTAACCACATTTAAGGCTTTAGAGGATGTCATTTTGATGCCTATATGTTTTACGGTGCATTACCATTGTTTATATTCTTAAATAATAAACTTGATATTTTAAACTTACACAAACACTAAACACAATCAGGGTAAATAATGTAATAAACATGAACTAAACTACATCATATACAACACAGAACACCTCAATGTACATAACTGATATTAAAAATAAGAAGAAAATATTCCCATCAAATATAATTAAATTAACTGGGTCAAACAGGGAATTCTGGGAACACTTGATTTATGTTTTTACCGTAATTCTAACAATAATTTACCTTAATAATTGAACATTAATAATACATGTACTCTCTTGTTAAACATAATATATATTTTTAATATTAATTATACAAAATATTTAAATATTTTTACAAACTTTTACCTAAAACTACATTTATTGTCTTTTTAAATATATATAAAAAAATTATTTAACAGTATATTTTAAGGCAACTACCTGTTAACCAATTAAAGTTTTTTACTATAGCATTTTTAAAGTCTTTTACCATTAAAATGACAAAAAAATGTACAGTGCAGGAATATAGTGTAGTCATAAACATTTATGAGCACACACACACACACACACACACACACACACACACACACACACACACACACACACACACACACACACACACACACACACACAGGTAAATCATACAAATATACTGTAATTCCAAAAATAACTCTAGCAGGAGCTGTAAATGTGTATCACCAGTGATGGTTAGTAACGGATTACATGTATAACGGATTAGGTAATCACATAAAAAAAAAATAAAGTATCATAATCATAATCAGATTACAGTTCTTTGTTTTTGATTACATTATTTTATATTAATCAGGCAAAGGCAGAAAACTGTTCATAATTTATTCCAATTCCTCTTAAATATTTGTATTTTTCATTCTAAATGAGCCGACAACAGATGTATGTTCGGTGAGTCTTAAACTGTTTTCAAAAGGAAGAGGGTGGGCAGCTTGTGTACTGAGCATCAGAACATACATGAATGTGCTTTTGCAATAACTTTTGAGTTTTTTGCTTATGTTCATTCACAGGTTTCATACATCATACAACAGCCCCAGGTGGATAAGGCAGTGGCGGTGCACCTGTGCCATCAAAACCGTCACTCCCCTCCAAGGCCTGTTAGTTGACATCGTCTCTGGCGAAAAAGGCCTACAACACCGCTGGACAGGCTGCCTCCGCCCTGCATGCCATGGTCCTTCTGCAAGTCCACCAGGCCAAGGTATCAAAAGATCTGCACCTGGGTAGTCCTGATCCTGATGTGCTGCCGGAACTGCGCTTGGCAACCGACCTCACCCTACGGGCCACAAAGGTCATTCCCCGTGCACTCGGACAGGCGATGGCCACCCTGTGGCTGAATTTGGTCGAGATGTGGGACTCGCTTTCTCAACGCCCCCATCACCCAGATCTGCCAATTCGGCGACACAGTTGAGGACTTTGCCCAGCAGTTCTCAGTGGTGAAGAAACAGATGGAGGCCATTCAACACACCTTGCCCCGCCGTGGCTCAAGGTCCCGCATTCCGTCTGCTCACCAAGGGTGTCCCCCTGCGGCGGTGAAACCCCAGGCAGCTCCGCCCTAGTGTAGAGCTCACCGCAGGAAGTGCACACCCCCCCGTCTCAAGCAGTCACCTCCCGGACCAAAAGGCTCACAAGTGCTCCAGAGACGTAAAACCCAGGGAGAGAGATGTCTGCCATGGAGCTGGTATCCAGACCACTCCATCCCCCAGTGGAGGGCAGGGTGGAGAATCTTTTGTTCCTTTTCTTTGCTTGCCGCACCCACATTGTCACAAAGGAAGCAGTTTCCTCACACCCTGGGGGTCTCTTAGCCGGTGCCCACATCTGCCGTTCTCACGGCGATAAGACACAGAGCACTTGCAGTCGGGCTCCCATGAACGCGAACCTTCTGCCTTCACGCGCTCAACTGCACCACACTCGTACTTCAGGCCGGCAAGTGGTGACGAGTCTAGAGGTCGTCACTACAGAATGTCCTCCTCAGTCGCCTACCAGCCCGAGGCCGGGTACGTTAGCAACGTAAGTGCTTCAAGTGCAAACAACCACCTTGGGACGAAGCAACACTCCCCAACCTGACCTCGCCTGCTCCCCCCTGCCACGAGGCCTCACATCCAGGTACGTCACACGTGATCGTCCTCTTAGTGCCCCTCGCCCGGAGCTTGGACGCGTGGTTTACACATTCCAACCTGTCACGGTGGCTGGCCAGGACCATCCGACTCGGCTAAGCGATTCAGTACGCCAGGCACCCGCCCTGTTTCAACGGCAAAAGAGATCGCAACCCTTCTGCGCAAGGATGCGATAGAGCCTGTCCCTCTAGCCGAGATGGAAAAGGGATTATACATCGCTTAGTTTATCGTACCCAAGAAAAGTGGTGGGTTGCAGCCAATCTTCGACCTGCGAGTTCAGAACCGGGCCTTACACAGACTTCTGTTCAAGGTGTTGACGCAGAAACATATACTGACATGCATCCAGAATCAAGATTGGTTCGCGGTGGTAGACCTGAAGGACGCATACTTTCACGTCTCAATATTACCCCCATCACAGACCCTTTCTAAGGGTTCACTTTTGACGGCCAGCCGTATCAGTACAAGTTTCTCCCCTTCGGCCTGTCCCCTCTCGTTTTCACGAAAGTCGTAGAGGCAACTCTTGCCCCGTTAAGGGAAGTGGGCATTTGCATACTCAACTACCTAGAAGACTGGCTAATCTTAGCGCACTTTTGAAAGTTGCTCTGTGCACACAGGTACCAGGCGGCTGGCGCGGCCTGCTCCCAGGCTAGTTACATCACTTCCCTCACTCAGGGATGTGGGGAACTATATGAAATTTTTTGAACATGCTATTTATTGCACGCAGCAGCTTGCTTGTACCTGCATCAGCAGTCCATGTAACACGGTTCAGTATTGTGGTGTTTTTAGATTGGGACCCCTAGTGTCACTACATCGACACAATGTTGAGTGAGTGGCAGAAAGGGAACGTCTCGGTTACTGTCATAACCTCAGTTCCATGATGGAGGGAATGAGACGTTGTGTCCCTCTTTCCACAATGCTGTACTAGCCACTGAAATGGTCGAGACCTTACTCTCGGCTCCTCAGCTCAAAACCTGTCCGAAGAGATGCATGCTTCCCTCCTTTTATACCTGTATGTTCGGGGGAAGGGCATGCAAATTCTGTTTGCAAATTCTCATTAGTCTTTTCTCAAAGATTAGAGGTAACCGAGGCTCTCAAGAGAGACCCCTAGTGTCACTACATTGACACAATGTCTCGTTCCCTCCATCAGGGTTTTTGGGTGAACTATTCCTTTAATCAATAATAGATCGTTAAGTAAGAAACATTCCAGGTGTTTCTTCATCTCTCTCTCTCTCTTTCTCTTAAATCTGTCTGCTGGCTAAATGATGTCATCTCAGTACAACTACACTGACTGTCAAGACAAAGAGAAGATGTTCATTTAGCAGGGAAATTCAGCAGAAAAATCTGTGTGTAAATGCTTTGCATTTTCAACATTTCTCTGAAGGTACAACTGCAGTATATTAATCGTTAATTGCATTTGATGTAAATTATAATGGCCATTTCATTAAATATGAGCGAACGAAAGCGCAACAAAGAGCAGCAACAACAAACCACAGTATCTTTTTTAGAAGTCGAATCAGGAGATTTTTTCTCCTTGTACAAATTATTTGATTCCCTAGAAACAGAAATCTGATTAGGATTGTCTTTCAATTTCCTGACACTGACAACCCACTAACCTAATTACCCGCCGGTCCCCGTGGTCCTACTCTTCCCCGCAACTCCGGGAGATCATTTGATGGCTGCGAAGTCGCAGTGAAATCTCTTTTCTCCTAAGTACAATTTAAATATTTGACTGATAATCACAGACAGAGGGGAGTGAGATAAAATAATTGTAAACAAGATTAGATTGACTAAACACACCGTAAATATCATTTCTCTACAATGGCCCGAGTTGAATTATCTATGTTAGTTTTACTGCACACTTAAAAGACAAATAAATAAAACTCATATTCTCATTTTTTGTCACTGTATTGTTATTGAAATTGATTGGCAATTCATTTTAACTAAACATTTTTACAGTATGACAACAAGTTCTGTATGTTAATATGAGAACTTAATATGTTGTGTATAATGAAATAAAAATGACAATATTTTTTACAGAATTTCTTATCTTTGTTAATATTAATTTGTAAATTAATGTAAATTAATTCATAATGCATTAACCAATGTTATCTTGTATTACATGTATTATATGTCGAAATTTAAATGAATATTAAATTAATGCTGTAAAATTACTTTTTTAGATCATGAAAACTAATGTTTTAACAACTGTTAAAGTATACAACCTGATTGTAATTTTGCACCAAATTTAGTTTACACTAACAATGGTAAAACGTCATTGCAAATGCAAAATAAGTTGACTGTTTAAAGACAACACGTTTAGTTGTGCTCATTAGGATAGAAAATGCCATGTGTGCTGTTATACATTTATGAAATTGAAATATGGTCCCTTTCTATGGGTATCGCATTTCTTTTAATCTCTCACAAGTCGCAGAGTCCACTGTTAGACTCGGGTTAAGAAACGCTCCATGAATCACTCCATGTCACGTGCTATTGTCAGCCATTGCAAAGCCAGTGTGAAGAATCTGAGGTACATAGGTGTCTGTCTTAATTAGAACAGTAACAAGTTTAATTAAACAGATGCTGACAGGAATTAAACCCTGGCACTATCTAGTCTCCCATTACAACCAGAGCAAGAGGATCAGACAGAGAGAGAGAGAGAGAGAGAGAGAGAGAGAGATGGATGTCTAGAACACAGATTGGTTCAGCATGATGACTCTGATCAAAATACCACCCATATAGCTTCATTTATGTAGTAGGGCATAAGAAAATGTTCTGGTCATATTTAACCATAAATCAATAACAATAAATAAAGAATTAATAAAAAAAATTACATTTTGCATAAAGAAAATTAAACAATTAAGGACCATTCCAATTTTAGCATTGTGACATTATTTTTAGCACACTAAATCACATTTCCCCCCTCAACTCTCATTACCGTAATGCGCTCGGATGTTGCAGCAAAAATGTGGCTTTGGTTTCTGACTCAAAAAAATGACGATTTTGGACAATTCTCATCAAATGCTGCATCAGAGATACCAGAATGATCATACTGTGAATTCAGCGGCAGAGGTCGAAAGTTGCGCTGCTGAAATCGGTCTGTGATTACAGAAATTCAAACCACTCCCCCAGTGGCCGAAGCTGGAAGTGTTGTTGATCGTTTGTGCTCGTGTGAGCTTCAGTTTCTGGAAGAAATGTCCACAGAGTGTCGCCAAAAGCGAGTTGTATTTTTTGTTGTAAATGACGTAATACAGTCAACAAGAATGCAGATTTTATTAACCTTACTCCCACAACCTTAAACCTAACCATCAGTAGAAGAAAAATGCCATTTTAAAGCAAAAATGCAACCTTTAAATCGCGCTCAACATTGTTTGAGTGTAACTAATTACTTTGCGGTTTACACAGAACCAGAACCCACATTGCTCTCAACGGCAGACTAGCACCTTGCATGCAGCTCTGCCATCATTGGTGTGTGAGTGTGTGTGAATGGGTGAATGAGTCACAGTGTAAAGCGATTTGAATACCACTAAGGTTAAAAAGCGCTATATAAGTGCAGACCATTTACCATTTCTTGGATATTGCGGTCAGTAGCGCCACAAAGAAAGGTGAACACATTTGAAATGATGCAGAAATGTCTGATGGACGAACGTTGGAGGAATGGGTGGCTGAATGTGGAGGATCTTTAATGAAACACAAGAGTGTTCATCAGTGTAGTCACCAAACACACTTATGGAGGAGAATGTGCTTTACATTGCTGACCGTCACTGGTTCAAAGCAAATGGATCTCGAATGTCGTTTCATCAAAGCGAGCATGGCGGTACAAGTGAGAGAGTGAGAGAGGGATTAGTGCCAGCGCGGAAGGCATCTGACCGTGGATTAGCCCTCGGGCCCGTGACTGGGCATGGGCCAGCTGACCCGAGCTCCTTTTTCTCTTCCAAAACAATAATCCTCTCTGGAGCAAATCCCCTACAAAAGGACCCGTCTGCACCCCCATCACTGATTCATTTGGGGGTCACTGGACTTGGCAGGGGCCCTTATTTTTGGTGCTCTCACCTGTTCTGGGTGCCTGTCATCTGTGCGAGGGGAAAGTGTCAGCATGGCTGAAATGGTTGGCAGTGGCTGAGGGAGCTTAGGCTCACCCGTTTTTAGCTAGGAAACTCACGGGGCCAAGTTCTAAGACCACAGCCAGCTCTGCCTTTCATGGCTGCCGTCGAAATCGCCTCCCGTCAGCACTATTTCAAAGAGCCCTGGGTATGGCAGCTCGTGGGTGCAAGGCATGGTATTTTTCCTCACGAGCGATGATGAGCAAGAGAAACTGAATGTAGAGCCGACAAATGGCCCAAAATACCTCTGCAATCTCACCCAGAACCCACAAGAAACACCTCCCAAAGATGGTGGCCACAAAGCAGTAAACTCCTGCCAAAAGGTCATTCAGTTGGGCTTGACAGTATAAAACAAATTAGTCTGTACAATCTCAGAAAGTTTTACTTTGTATACAGTGGGGAACAAAATGACCACTACTAGTGAATTATTATTATTATTATTATTTATTATTATCAGCATAACAATCTGAGTGAAAATTTTAATAAAAAATGTTTTAACGACAGCATACACTGGGGCTGACATGAACAAAACCTGATAATAATATTATGCAGCATGCTTTCAGATTGTTCTGAAGAGCTGGACAGTGTTCACATGATCAATTACATCTTTACTTTAATTATATCTGATTTGTGAAATACTCCATTATTTTACATTATAAATTAAATAGAAATTTGTCAAAATCCCAGAACTTTATTTTTATTATAAAATAAGAATTTTGGAATGGACTTTTTGTCTTTATATACAAGGACAGTAAGACAGGGGAAGTGGGAGAAGTGGATTGCTAAGTGAATTATATATATACATACATACACTGATCAGCCACAAAATTAGAACTATTTACAGGTGAAGTAATCAATAACATTGATTATCACGGTACAATGGCACCTGTCAAGGGCGGGATATATTAGGCTACAAGTGAACAGTCAGTTCTTGAATTTCATGTGTTGGAAGCAGGAAAAACGGGCAAGCGTAAGGATCTGAGCGATCAAAATATGAAGGCTAGATGACTGGGTTTGAGCATCTCCAAAACGACAGGTCTTGTGGAGGCCAAAAGTGGCCCAAGGAAGGACAACCGGTGATCCGACGACAGGTTTATGGGCGCCCAAGGCTCATTGATGCGCGTGGGGAGCGAAGGCTAGCCTGTCTGGTCCGATCCCACAGAAGAGCTACTGTAGCACAACTTGCTGAAAAAATTAATGCTGGCCATGATAGAAAGGTGTCAGATCACACAAAGCATCGCAGCTTGCTGCAGATGGGGCTGCATATCCGCAGACCGGTCAGAGTGCCCATGCTGACCCCAGTCCACCGCTGAAAGCGCCTACAATGAGCACGTAAGCATTTGAACTGGGCCATGGAGCAATGGAAGAATCACAGGTGGCCTAGTCTGATAGATCACATTTTCTTTTAGATCACGTGGATGGTCGGGTGCATCGCTTACCTGGGAAAGAGATGGCTGCAGGATGCACCATGGGAAGATGGCAGTCTGGCAGAGGCAGTATGATGCTCTGGGCAATGTTCTGCTGGAAAACCTGGCATTCATGTGGATGTTACATTGACACGTACCGCCTACCTAAAGATTGTTGCAGGACCACGTACACCCCTTCATGGCAACAGTATTCCATGATGGCAGTGGCCTCTTTCAGCAGAATAATGCACCGTGCAAAAATTGTTCAGGAATGGTTTGAGGAACATGACAAAGAGTTCAAGGTGTTGACTTCAAATTCTCCAGATATCAAACCGATTGAGCATCTATGAGATATGCTGGACCAACCAGTCTGATCCATGGAGGCCCCACCTCGCAACTTTCAGGACTTAAAGGATCTGCTGCTAACGATTTGGTGCCAGATACCACAGGACACCTTCAGAGGTGTATGCACCTGTGGTATGCACCCGCTAATGCACCTGTATGACCCTGTAGATGGACACACTCCACCTGTGTTTCACATGGGTCAACTTTCTACAGATTATTTTTACTTTGGATTTGGCAGGAATATATTTTTTTCCCCTGAACATTAATACTGAACAGTACCGAAACCGTGACCCTAAAACAGTGATCCAAACCGAACCGTGAGAAATATGACCCGTTAGACCCCAAATATACAGTATCTATGTATATTTCTTTCTTTATTGAGTTCTGGCTGTTGTGAGTGTATTTATAATAAAAAGCATTTGTAGATGTGTGATCATCAGCCATGTGTCTCCCTGTAGAGATGATCTACAGTGTGTCGTCCTGGTACAGAAGTGATCTGGCCGGGATCTCTGGTGGAAACACATGTTCACGCCTGCAGTAATCCTCTCACCTGTTCACACGAGAACTCGAGGGAAACAACTGCCCGACACACAGTTTACACCCACAACCATGTGTCTCAAAGGAATAATTCACACAAACATGAAAATTCTGTCATCATCCACTCATTAACGTCATTTCGCCCTTTTGTTATTTTATTGCTTAAAATGAAAGTGGATAATGATCTTTACAGCCTACAACTTGTACGCTATATTATCCTTCAAGTCTTAGGATGCCATATAAAAGCATTAGGCACATCACACCAGGTTTGACACGTTTAGTCATTAGTCCTCACATCTCACATAAATGAGCACATTTAAAAAAAATTAAATGAGAGGTATTGTGGAGGGGAAGCTAATCAGTTGAGTAATGATTTAATGCTTCATTTTCATAAAATTAAAACAAAAATCTGTTTATTATGAAAAGTTTGTTACATGCTGATTAATGAAGCTACATTTTATTCTTTCTTTTTCTTCCCAATTTGGAATGCCCAATTCCCAATGCGCTCTAAGTCCTCATGGTGGCGTAGTGACTCGCTTCATCCGGGTGGCGGAGGACGAATCTTATTTGCTTCACACCATCCACCGCGGCATCCACGCCCAACTCACCACACACCCCACCGAGAGCGAGATCCACATTATAGCGACCACGAGGAGGTTACCTCATGTGACTCTACCCTCCCTAGCAACCGGGCCAATTTGGTTGCTTAGGAGACCTGTCTGGAATCACTCAGCACATGCTGGGATTCGAACTAGCTGGTGGTAGCCAGCATCTTTACTCGCTGAGATATCCAGACACCCCTAAAGCGTTATAGTCTCAATGCGGCACGTTAACTTGTCCAGACACAGACCTGGTTTAGCTGAACCGGCTGAATCACATATCAGACAGACGAAGACAGTTTCACTTTACTTCATTTTTGTTTTCTGCAGTGTGTTTAGCTAAAGATGCCAGTATCTGTAGCGGTGTCTCTGCTACTGTTGTTAAAATAGCCACACCTGCAACTCATACGTACAGTTAATTATGCTTTATGCGCCACCTCGTGTCTGTAGCGGCGGGGAGAGTGGCAACGCGAAGTGGAGCGGGAATAAAGTGAGTAGTGCTGAACGTGATTTATTCCTTCTCTGTGGGCGAATACACGTGTGCTTACATAATCACTTAGCCAGGTGTCAGATAACTAGTCCGGATTTAATTGTCCTTCGGTCCGGATCTGGACCAGAGTCCGTCAATTGAGTGCCCCAGCTCTATAGTATCCGTTGCTGTCTTCCCAGCTCCGATTCACTTCCATTGATCACAGTCGTCCCTGACATTTGAGTCCCATTATTGATCACTTCCTGTTTTGAGGGAATGAAGCGGTTCAAGATCTCTTCCAAACATCACATGACTAAAAACATCCTGTGCTCAGACTGCCAGACCTCTGTGCCGCTGAGAAAGACTTTGGCTAAGGTTAGGCGAAATTCAGAAATTGGATCCCTTGAAATGACAGGATGTACTGAATTGTTTAAGAGAAGTTTAATTATTTCTGTGCAGTTTAGGGCTGAGTACTGATACAGAATTCCAGATTATCAAGCTCTTGATTCTGATTTCAATTCGATATGGATTGATTAATGCTCTAAATGTTTAAGTTTTTCTGTTTTATAATGAAAAAATGAATTGTTAAAGGTTTTTATTTTCATGACACAAAGAGTACTTCCAATCAGTTCCATCCCTATGCAAGACTATTAATACATTCAGAATTTCGCCACATCCTGTCCCAAGATTTGTCTTTGGTGAATCCAGCCCGACAAACTCGTCTTGAACACAGATTTGTGGTACGCCATTTAACAGAATGGAAAGTGCGGGTCTTTTCTGTCCGGGGAAGTTATAATTAGGTGAGATGACTTCATTCGTCGCACGACCATTGGCTCTGGCCGGGCATACAGTGAAGTTGGACGAGGACGGACATGACCCTCTCTGTCTCACTTTCTGTCTCCTTGAAAAGCCTGATTGATCTGGAGCTCACGTAGCGTCGTCACGGAGACAGACGCATGACCTTGCGTTGAGGAGGGACACGGAATAGCCGACAAGATGTCTTTCCATGTCCTCGTATTCATTTGCAAAATAAATACTCAAATAAATCATTTTAATAGTGTTGGGGAAGTGCAGGCTAGTTAACCTGGGTTAACACTATTAGAAATGATCTTTTATGAGGACTAGAGAAGTCAAAGAAAGAAATCTAGTCTAATCTAGTCAAAAAGCAGCTCATACGCCACAGTTTTGGTCCTTTTTAGAGCTTGACAGTATATATATATATATATAAACGAAAGTGTTTGATGATATATATATATATATCATCAAACACTTTCGTTTTATAGAAAAAACAAGCTTAGACATTCTGTTAAACGTCTCATTTTGTATCGTAACGACATGAGGGTGAGTAAATGATTCATTTCTGGGTGAACAAACAATTTTGTAGTTTGCATGTGGGGATGGATAATGCTCTTATTAAAGCATTCTAGTTTCAACCTTATTTTCCCCTTCTCTTTACTGTGGATTCATGCACTGATGTTAATATTGCGGTCTTGATCTCAATCTATTTTTTAAGCACCATTTTTTGGCCTGGACACAGGTGATTTATTTATAACAATCTCTTCCTATTTCCTGGGCTCTTATTCCTCCAGATAATATATTTGCATGAATTTTTCATCAGCTAGTAATGTGATTACTGCTTAATTTTTTCACTCTGTCTCACGCAGTGGAGAGATTCTGTTACATCATTCAGCTGCATATAGACTCAAGAGCACATCACAGATGGATTGTGGGTGAACTACAGACCATTACAGACACTCTAGTCACCTGCTTCAAACACTGCCATCCGATTCTGCCTATACGCAACTGCTCTTATGATACTCCCGCATGCACTGGAGACATTTGTATGCCTATAACATCCTCTCACTGCATTAAAGACACAGAATGGCCATTTAAATCCATGGAAAGAAGTGATATAAAGGATATAAATAAGATACAAAAGAAAAAAGAAAGACAGAAAGAAAATGGTAAAAGTAAAAATCTAGATCATCATGTATGCAGGATGGCAGGATTTTCAAAAAGCTTCCATAGGAAGCGAGCCGAGATGTTCGGAAAACATTTAGCGGATCAATACGTCGGGGGGAGCGCTCGGAGCGGGAGCTCTGGGACAGAAGCCTTTCCAGCTGGAATAATGTTACAGTTGTGTTAGTCAGAAGCTCGGATCGACCTATTCAGCATATTTCTGTCTCTCTCCCCAACAGGCGCAATTATTTACTGCCGTGCTGCTGTGGGGGTGGGGTGAGGGGTGCGCTGCGGGTCGTGCCAACAGCCCCTCAGGTCCAGCGCTGGTTTGACATGGGTCCATTGGCACGTCAAGCAGCAACATTTATGAACACCACTAGTGTGTGTCTGGCAAGCTCATCGAATCACCTGCTGCTCACACACACACTCGTGTGAAGCCTGATCACTGAGGTGCGTTCGATAAAAACGCTGCGTTATTGTCTGAGAAGACACTTTGCATTTGATTGATTTAAAGGCTGACATATGACATTACAAACTCAAATCCGACCTAATCAAAGCACTGCTGTACCGCTGGTATGACCCCAACACGTGAACACAAACACTTCTACCCTATAAAGTAATACAGGTGCAGTGATGGTATAACATGGTAACACCACAAAGGTAACCACCCCAATAATCAAAACACGTAACTAAACCCCCCAATATTTATACCATGATAAATGGAAACATGTATATGCTTCACGCTGCAACCCCCCAATATTCAAGCCAAATATACACCCTTGACTTAGTCCATCAGATATTTGTGGTGCAACCCCTGTATGTGACCTGTAAAGATGGCACTTGCATGTCAATGGCAAAAACAAGAACACAGGTGAGGTGAGAAACAAGTCTCTGTTCACATATAATCCACATCATGCCACATAATATACTAAATATTATGTGGCAAGCACAAAATGTCAGGCGAGTTAGTCAATAATAATAATAATAAATGAGATCTTTAGGGAAGTAGGTTACACCTGGGCACAGCAGGATGACTGAAAAGTGTGAAGTGTATTACAAAAATGATGTCTGATCTATTCTGGTTTTTATGTTGTTGTATTTTAACTTATGGCCATTATTAAGTGTATAAATGTACATTTTCATTAAATGTATTTCATAGATTTAATGCATTTAATTGAATACATGTATTAATTAATAAATGTTATTAGTGTACATTTTGTTCTTTTTATTATTGGTTTGATAGTAACATTGTAAAAAATCAAACATCACCTCATTAAGTAGCATCAATGTACTTTTTGATAGTAACTTGTAGTGTAGCTAACTACTTTTTCAAAAGGGTAACTTGACTGTAACTTGACTACCTTATTAAGTCACATCGGGTCAAAATCACGTTGTTAAAAGAATAAATAAAACATAAGTGGCATCTCTGTATAGGTTGCACTGAAAGAGGACGGATGCTGCGACCACTAGAACCCGGGAGCCGCCAGACTTCCCTTCAGCGTGTCAAACGCGCTCCGTGATGATTACAGTCCCTCAGAATCTACACTTCATATCACAGTGTTTTTGGACTTGTTTTAAACGGGAGAATTTTCTTTAATTAATCGTGTGTAACAGTTTTTCATATTCTTTTCATGATTCATGAAAGAAAAGTGACACTTAAGCCACATCTGTTTATAACATGCTGTGCACTAATACATCTATGAATGATGTCATCAGTTACTTATAAATGATGTATTGTATATAAGTTGCAGACCTTTCAGATGATGAAAAAAAAAGTGACTTATATTCCAGAAAACATGGTACTTTAAATTCTGAGTAGATTGTAGCTTGTCAAACTACAGTTTCAAAGTAGCTTCCCCGACACTGATTAGGTCATGTGCATTTCTCTGTGGTTTGTTGTTATGTAGAAATGGTTTATGGTGGTACATTATATCAGCATTGTCTTTTATGATGTACAGTCAGACAGCTTTGATCTATTCGTTGTGTGTCTTACCTTCCTTTAGCATGCCCACTTTTAAACACTTCATGAAGCGGCATGCCTGACAGGACTTGCGTCTTCTTTTTGTGATCTCGCACTCGTTGGTGGCCGGACAGCTGTAGTCGATGTTACCTGATGGGAGACAGACACATGAGAAGGTAAGACCATTTCTACCCCTAGATGACCTGGCCGGAGTCACTCAGCACGCCCTGGATTTGAACTCGCGACTCCAGGTGTGATAGTCAGCGTCTTTACTCGCTGAGATACCCAGGCCCCAACATCCCTACAATTCTTGAACAAGGACAACTGTGCTCATAAAGAGTGTAGCGAATTGGTGGTAATGTTAATTATTTCTTTTCCTCGACATACACATTTTAAAATGACCCTGCATATAGTAAAAAACACAGGTTTTGATCACCTAGGGTGCTTTAGTTATTAAGCTTTGATTTTATTATTTATCAGACTTTATAATGGCTGAGAGGAAAATAATTAAAAATCAACAAGGTCAAAGTTCAAAGGACACATGAATGACCATGATGGTAATGTATAATGGTAACGTTATCCCACAAAGATGCACAATTTTACTATTTCATTTTTTGTTCACAGAAAATTAGCTATCCTGCATTTATTTTACCTTTAAAATCTGAATACAGTATCACATTTTAATAAATTACTGTTAAGAAGTGTAAAATTCTGGCTTTATTTTCACAAATCCTGCTTGGTTATCAAAACATAACCAAATACAAATATACTAATGCAGGCGGTTTCAGCCGCACTGAATCCATCAGTTATCAAAAGAATGCTCTATAAATCACTTTATTTATAAAATCATCTTTTACTCAATTTGATATATTGCTTTTGGCCAAAGACACTACAG